>NC_069504.1:858045296-858333966 GCF_027579735.1 Bombina bombina | reverse complement strand
AAGAGCAAACTGAGGATTGAGATTAACAATCAAATTTTTTTTAATTTTAATTAGTAACTATACTGTGACAACAATTATGATTGGTGTAAATAGTTGACAAGACGGCCTTACACAAAAGGCTGGCAGGCAGGAGGTAAATGCAATTCAAGGACACTAGGAGACTGAATACTGACAGTCAAAACAGTGATGATTGACAATTTTTGCAATACTGTTAAAAGAAATATGATTGCTGGGAATAATTGACTAGGTGGGCCTGGCACAAAGCAGGCTGCAAGGCAGGAGAAAAGTGCAATTCAATGGCACAAGCAAACTGAGGATTCAGAACAACTATTACCAAAAATTTTAATTTTTAATTATTAAGAATACTGTGACAACAAATATGATTGGTGTAAATATTTTGAAATTAGGCCTGGCACACAGGCTTGGAAGGCAGTAGAAAAGTGCAATTCAATGGCACGAGCAAACTGAGGATTAAGATCAACAATAAAAAAAAATTAAATTTTAATTAGTAACTATACTGTGACAACAATTATGATTGGTGTAAATAGTTGGCAAGACGGCCTGGCACAAAAGGCTGGCAGGCAGGAGGTAAATGAAATTCAAGGATACTAGGAGACTGAATACTGACAGTCAAAACAGTGATGATTGACAATTTTTGCAATACTGTTAAAAGAAATATGATTGCTGGGAATAATTGGCTAGGTGGGCCTGGCACACAGCAGGCTGCAAGGCAGGAGGAAAGTGCAATTCAATGGCACGAGCAAACTAAGGATTCAGAACAACTATTACCAAAAATTTTAATTTTTAATTATTAAGAATACTGTGACAACAAATATGATTGGCGTAAATATTTTGAAAGTAGGCCTGGCACAAAGGCTGTCAGGCAGTAGAAAAGTGCAATTCAATGGCACGAGCAAACTGAGGATTTAGAACAAATATTACCAAAAATTTAAATTTTTAATTATTAAGAATACTGTGACAACAAATATGATTGGTGTAAATATTTCAAAAGTAGGCCTGGCACACAGGCTTGGAAGGCAGTAGAAAAGTGCAATTCAATGGCACGAGCAAACTGAGGATTATGATCAACAATCACATTTTTTTTAATTTTAATTAGCAACTATACTGTGACAACAATTATGATTGATGTAAATAGTTGGTAAGACGTCCTGGCACAAAAGGCTGGCAGGCAGGATGTAAATGCAATTCAAGGACACTAGGAGACTGAATACTGACAGTCAAAACAGTGATGATTGACAATTTTTGCAATACTGTTAAAAGAAATATGATTGCTGGGAATAATTGGCTAGGTGGGCCTGGCACACAGCAGGCTGCAAGGCAGGAGGAAAGTGCAATTCAATGGCACAAGCAAACTGAGGATTCAGAACTATTACCAAAAATTTTAATTTTTAATTATTAAGAATACTGTGACAACAAATATGATTGGTGTAAATATTTTGAAAGTAGGCCTGGCACACAGGCTGGCAGGCAGTAGAAAAGTGCAATTCAATGGCAAGAGCAAACTGAGGATTCAGAACAAATATTACCAAAAATTTTAATTTTTAATTATTAAGAATACTGTGACAACAAATATGATTGGTGTAAATATTTTGAAAGTAGGCCTGGCACACAGGCTTGGAAGGCAGTAGAAAAGTACAATTCAATGGCACGAGCAAACTGAGGATTAAGATTAACAATCAAATTTTTTTTAATTTTAATTAGTAACTATACTGTGACAACAATTATGATTGGTGTAAATAGTTGGCAAGATGGCCTGGCACAAAAGGCTGGCAGGCAGGAGGTAAATGCAATTCAAGGACACTAGGAGACTGAATACTGACAGTCAAAACAGTGATGATTGACAATTTTTGCAATACTGTTAAAAGAAATATGATTGCTGGGAATAATTGGCTAGGTGGGCCTGGCACACAGCAGGCTGCAAGGCAGGAGGAAAGTGCAATTCAATGGCACTAGCAAACTGAGGATTCAGAACTATTACCAAAAATTTTAATTTTTAATTATTAAGAATACTGTGACAACAAATATGATTGGTGTAAATATTTTGAAAGTAGGCCTGGCACACAGGCTGGCAGGCAGTAGAAAAGTGCAATTCAATGGCAAGAGCAAACTGAGGATTCAGAACAAATATTACCAAAAGTTTTAATTTTTAATTATTAAGAATACTGTGACAACAAATATGATTGGTGTAAATATTTTGAAAGTAGGCCTGGCACACAGGCTTGGAAGGCAGTAGAAAAGTACAATTCAATGGCACGAGCAAACTGAGGATTAAGATTAACAATCACATTTTTTTTAATTTTAATTAGTAACTATACTGTGACAACAATTATGATTGGTGTAAATAGTTGGCAAGATGGCCTGGCACAAAACGCTGGCAGGCAGGAGGTAAATGCAATTCAAGGACACTAGGAGACTGAATACTGACAGTCAAAACAGTGATGATTGACAATTTTTGCAATACTGTTAAAAGAAATATGATTGCTGGGAATAATTGGCTAGGTGGGCCTGGCACAAAGCAGGCTGCAAGGCAGGAGGAAAGTGCAATTCAATGGCACGAGCAAACTGAGGATTCAGAACAACTATTACCAAAAATTTTAATTTTTAATTATTAAGAATACTGTGACAACAAATATGATTGGTGTAAATATTTTGAAAGTAGGCCTGGCACACAGGCTGGCAGGCAGGAGAAAAGTGCAATTCAATGGCACGAGCAAACTGAGGATTCAGAACAAATATTACCAAAAATTTTAATTTTTAATTATTAAGAATACTGTGACAACAAATATGATTGGTGTAAATATTTTGAAAGTAGGCCTGGCACACAGGCTTGGAAGGCAGTAGAAAAGTGCAATTCAATGGCAAGAGCAAACTGAGGATTGAGATTAACAATCAAATTTTTTTTAATTTTAATTAGTAACTATACTGTGACAACAATTATGATTGGTGTAAATAGTTGACAAGACGGCCTTACACAAAAGGCTGGCAGGCAGGAGGTAAATGCAATTCAAGGACACTAGGAGACTGAATACTGACAGTCAAAACAGTGATGATTGACAATTTTTGCAATACTGTTAAAAGAAATATGATTGCTGGGAATAATTGACTAGGTGGGCCTGGCACAAAGCAGGCTGCAAGGCAGGAGAAAAGTGCAATTCAATGGCACAAGCAAACTGAGGATTCAGAACAACTATTACCAAAAAATTTAATTTTTAATTATTAAGAATACTGTGACAACAAATATGATTGGTGTAAATATTTTGAAATTAGGCCTGGCACACAGGCTTGGAAGGCAGTAGAAAAGTGCAATTCAATGGCACGAGCAAACTGAGGATTAAGATCAACAATAAAAAAAATTTAAATTTTAATTAGTAACTATACTGTGACAACAATTATGATTGGTGTAAATAGTTGGCAAGACGGCCTGGCACAAAAGGCTGGCAGGCAGGAGGTAAATGAAATTCAAGGATACTAGGAGACTGAATACTGACAGTCAAAACAGTGATGATTGACAATTTTTGCAATACTGTTAAAAGAAATATGATTGCTGGGAATAATTGGCTAGCTGGGCCTGGCACACAGCAGGCTGCAAGGCAGGAGGAAAGTGCAATTCAATGGCACGAGCAAACTGAGGAATCAAAACAACTATTACCAAAAATTTTAATTTTTAATTATTAAGAATACTGTGACAACAAATATGATTGGTGTAAATATTTTGAAAGTAGGCCTGGCACACAGGCTTGGAAGGCAGTAAAAAAGTGCAATTCAATGGCACGAGCAAACTGAGGATTCAGAACAAATATTACCAAACATTTTAATTTTTAATTATTAAGAATACTGTGACAACAAATATGATTGGTGTAAATATTTTGAAAGTAGGCCTGGCACACAGGCTTGGAAGGCAGTAGAAAAGTGCAATTCAATGGCACAAGCAAACTGAGGATTAAGATCAACAATCAACATTTTTTTAATTTTAATTAGTAACTATACTGTGACAACAATTATGATTGGTGTAAATAGTTGGCAAGGCGGCCTTGCACAAAAGGCTGGCAGGCAGGAGGTAAATGCAATTCAAGGATACTAGGAGACTGAATACTGACAGTCAAAACAGTTATGATTGACAATTTTTGCAATACTGTTAAAAGAAATATGATTGCTGGGAATAATTGGCTAGGTGGGCCTGGCACACAGCAGGCTGCAAGGCAGGAGGAAAGTGCAATTCAATGGCACGAGCAAACTGAGGATTCAGAACAAATATTACCAAAAATTTTAATTTTTAATTATTAAGAATACTGTGACAACAAATATGATTGGTTTACGTATTTTGAAAGTAGGCCTGGCACACAGGCTTGGAAGGCAGTAGAAAAGTGCAATTCAATGGCACGAGCAAACTGAGGATTAAGATCAACAATCAAATTTTTTTTAATTTTAATTAGTAACTATACTGTGACAACAATTATGATTGGTGTAAATAGTTGGCAAGACGGCCTGGCACAAAAGGCTGGCAGGCAGGAGGTAAATGCAATTCAAGGACACTAGGAGACTGAATACTGACAGTCAAAACAGTGATGATTGACAATTTTTGCAATACTGTTAAAAGAAATATGATTGCTGGGAATAATTGGCTAGGTGGGCCTGGCACACAGCAGGCTGCAAGGCAGGAGGAAAGTGCAATACAATGGCACGAGCAAACTGAGGATTCAGAACAACTATTATCAAAAATTTTAATTTTTAATTATTAAGAATACTGTGACAACAAATATGATTGGTGTAAATATTTTGAAAGTAGGCCTGGCACACAGGCTGTCAGGCAGTAGAAAAGTGCAATTCAATGGCACGAGCAAACTGAGGATTTAGAACAAATATTACCAAAAATTTAAATTTTTAATTATTAAGAATACTGTGACAACAAATATGATTGGTGTAAATATTTCGAAAGTAGGCCTGGCACACAGGCTTGGAAGGCAGTAGAAAAGTGCAATTCAATGGCACGAGCAAACTGAGGATTAAGATCAACAATCAAAAATTTTTTAATTTTAATTAGCAACTATACTGTGACAACAATTATGATTGATGTAAATAGTTGGCAAGACGGCCTGGCACAAAAGGCTGGCAGGCAGGATGTAAATGCAATAAAAGGACACTAGGAGACTGAATACTGACAGTCAAAACAGTGATGATTGACAATTTTTGCAATACTGTTAAAATAAATATGATTGCTGGGAATAATTGGCTAGGTGGGCCTGGCACACAGCAGGCTGCAAGGCAGGAGGAAAGTGCAATTCAATGGCACAAACAAACTGAGGATTCAGAACAAATATTACCAAAAAAATTAATTTTTAATTATTAAGAATACTGTGACAACAAATATGATTGGTGTAAATATTTTGAAAGTAGGCCTGGCACACAGGCTTGGAAGGCAGTAGAAAAGTGCAATTCAATGGCACGAGCAAACTGAGGATTAAGATCAACAATCAAAATTTTTTAATTTTAATTAGTAACTATACTGTGACAACAATTATGATCGGTGTAAATAGTTGGCAAGACGGCCTGGCACAAAAGGCTGGCAGGCAGGAGGTAAATGCAATTCAAGGACACTAGGAGACTGAATACTGACAGTCAAAACAGTGATGATTGACAATTTTTGCAATACTGTTAAAAGAAATATGATTGCTGGGAATAATTGGCTAGGTGGGCCTGGCACACAGCAGGCTGCAAGGCAGGAGGAAAGTGCAATTCAATGGCACGAGCAAACTGAGGATTCAGAACAACTATTACCAAAAATTTAAATTTTTAATTATTAAGAATACTGTGACAACAAATATGATTGGTGTAAATATTTTGAAAGTAGGCCTGGCACACAGGCTGGCATGCAGTAGAAAAGTGCAATTCAATGGCAAGAGCAAACTGAGGATTCAGAACAAATATTACCAAAAATTTTAATTTTTAATTATTAAGAATACTGTGACAACAAATATGATTGGTGTAAATATTTTGAAAGTAGGCCTGGCACACAGGCTTGGAAGGCAGTAGAAAAGTACAATTCAATGGCACGAGCAAACTGAGGATTAAGATTAACAATCAAAAATGTTTTAATTTTAATTAGTAACTATACTGTGACAACAATTATGATTGGTGTAAATAGTTGGCAAGACGGCCTGGCACAAAAGGCTGGCAGGCAGGAGGTAAATGCAATTCAAGGACACTAGGAGACTGAATACTGACAGTCAAAACAGTGATGATTGACAATTTTTGCAATACTGTTAAAAGAAATATGATTGCTGGGAATAATTGGCTAGGTGGGCCTCGCACAAAGCAGGCTGCAAGGCAGGAGGAAAGTGCAATTCAATGGAACGAGAAAACTGAGGATTCAGAAAAACTATTACCAAAAATTTTAATTTTTAATTATTAAGAATACTGTGACAACAAATATGATTGGTGTAAATATTTTGAAAGTAGGCCTGGCACAAAGGCTGGCAGGCAGTAGAAAAGTGCAATTCAATGGCACGAGCAAACTGAGGATTCAGAACAAATATTACCAAAAATTTTAATTTTTAATTATTAAGAATACTGTGACAACAAATATGATTGGTGTAAATATTTTGAAAGTAGGCCTGGCACACAGGCTTGGAAGGCAGTAGAAAAGTGCAATTCAATGGCACGAGCAAACTGAGAATTAAGATCAACAATCAACATTTTTTTAATTTTAATTAGTAACTATACTGTGACAACAATTATGATTGGTGTGAATAGTTGGCAAGATGGCCTGGCACAAAAGGCTGGCAGGCAGGAGGTAAATGAAATTCAAGGACACTGGGAGACTGAATACTGACAGTCAAAACAGTGATGATTGACAATTTTTGCAATACTGTTAAAAGAAATATGATTGCTGGGAATAATTGGCTAGGTGGGCCTGGCACACAGCAGGCTGCAAGGCAGGAGGAAAGTGCAATTCAATGGCACGAGCAAACTGAGGATTCAGAACAACTATTACCAAAAATTTTAATTTTTAATTATTAAGAATACTGTGACAACAAATATGATTGGTGTAAATATTTTGAAAGTAGGCCTGGCACACAGGCTTGGAAGGCAGTAGAAAAGTGCAATTCAATGGCACGAGCAAACTGAGGATTAAAATCAACAATCAAAATGTTTTAAATTTTAATTAGTAACTATACTGTGACAACAATTATGATTAGTGTAAATAGTTGGCAAGACAGCCTGGCACAAAAGGCTGGCAGGCAGGAGGTAAATGCAATTCAAAGATACTAGGAGACTGAATACTGACAGTCAAAACAGTGATGATTGACAATTTTTGCAATACTGTTAAAAGAAATATGATTCCTGGGAATTATTGGCTAGGTGGGCCTGGCACACAGCAGGCTGCAAGGCAGGAGGAAAGTGCAATTCAATGGCACGAGCAAACTGAGGATTCAGAACAAATATTACCAAAAATTTTAATTTTTAATTATTAAGAATACTGTGACAACAAATATGATTGGTGTAAATATTTTGAACGTAGGCCTGGCACACAGGCTTGTAAGGCAGTAGAAAAGTGCAATTCAATGGCACGAGCAAACTGAGGATTAAGATCAACAATCAAATTTTTTTAATTTTAATTAGTAACTATACTGTGACAACAATTATGATTGGTGTAAATAGTTGGCAAGATGGCCTGGCACAAAAGGCTGGCAGGAAGGAGGTAAATGCAATTCAAGGACACTGGGAGACTGAATACTGACAGTCAAAACAGTGATGATTGACAATTTTTGCAATACTGTTAAAAGAAATATGATTGCTGGGAATAATTGGCTAGGTGGGCCTGGCACACAGCAGGCTGCAAGGCAGGAGGAAAGTGCAATTCAATGGCACGAACAAACTGAGGATTCAGAACAACTATTACCAAAAATTAAAATGTTTAATTATTAAGAATACTGTGACAACAAATATGATTGGTGTAAATATTTTGAAAGTAGGCCTGGCACACAGGCTGGCAGGTAGTAGAAAAGTGCAATTCAATGGCAAGAGCAAACTGAGGATTCAAAACAAATATTACCAAAAATTTTAATTTTTAATTATTAAGAATACTGTGACAACAAATATGATTGGTGTAAATATTTTGAACGTAGGCCTGGCACACAGGCTTGGAAGGCAGTAGAAAAGTGCAATTCAATGGCACACGAGCAAACTGAGGATTAAGATCAACAATCAACATTTTATTAATTTTAATTAGTAATTATACTGTGACAACAATTATGATTGGTGTGAATAGTTGGCAAGATGGCCTGGCACAAAAGGCTGGCAGGCAGGAGGTAAATGAAATTCAAGGACACTGGGAGACTGAATACTGACAGTCAAAACAGTGATGCTTGACAATTTTTGCAATACTGTTAAAAGAAATATGATTGCTGGGAATAATTGGCTAGGTGGGTCTGGCACACAGCAGGCTGCAAGGCAGGAGGAAAGTGCAATTCAATGGCACGAGCAAACTGAGGATTCAGAACAACTATTACCAAAAATGTTAATTTTTAATTATTAAGAATACTGTGACAACAAATATGATTGGTGTAAATATTTTGAACGTAGGCCTGGCACACAGGCTTGGAAGGCAGTAGAAAAGTGCAATTCAATGGCACGAGCAAACTGAGAATTAAGATCAACAATCAACATTTTTTTAATTTTAATTAGTAACTATACTGTGACAACAATTATGATTGGTGTGAATAGTTGGCAAGATGGCCTGGCAAAAAAGACTGGCAGGCAGGAGGTAAATGAAATTCAAGGACACTGGGAGACTGAATACTGACAGTCAAAACAGTGATGATTGACAATTTTTGCAATACTGTTAAAAGAAATATGATTGCTGGGAATAATTGGCTAGGTGGGCCTGGCACACAGCAGGCTGCAAGGCAGGAGGAAAGTGCAATTCAATGGCACGAGCAAACTGAGGATTCAGAACAACTATTACCAAAAATTTTAATTTTTAATTATTAAGAATACTGTGACAACAAATATGATTGGTGTAAATATTTTGAAAGTAGGCCTGGCACACAGGCTTGGAAGGCAGTAGAAAAGTGCAATTCAATGGCACGAGCAAACTGAGGATTAAGATCAACAATCAAAATGTTTTAAATTTTAATTAGTAACTATACTGTGACAACAATTATGATTAGTGTAAATAGTTGGCAAGACGGCCTGGCACAAAAGGCTGGCAGGCAGGAGGTAAATGCAATTCAAAGATACTAGGAGACTGAATACTGACAGTCAAAACAGTGATGATTGACAATTTTTGCAATACTGTTAAAAGAAATATGATTGCTGGGAATTATTGGCTAGGTGGGCCTGGCACACAGCAGGCTGCAAGGCAGGAGGAAAGTGCAATTCAATGGCACGAGCAAACTGAGGATTCAGAACAAATATTACCAAAAATTTTAATTTTTAATTATTAAGAATACTGTGACAACAAATATGATTGGTGTAAATATTTTGAACGTAGGCCTGGCACACAGGCTTGTAAGGCAGTAGAAAAGTGCAATTCAATGGCACGAGCAAACTGAGGATTAAGATCAACAATCAAAAATTTTTAATTTTAATTAGTAACTATACTGTGACAACAATTATGATTGGTGTAAATAGTTGGCAAGATGGCCTGGCACAAAAGGCTGGCAGGAAGGAGGTAAATGCAATTCAAGGACACTGGGAGACTGAATACTGACAGTCAAAACAGTGATGATTGACAATTTTTGCAATACTGTTAAAAGAAATATGATTGCTGGGAATAATTGGCTAGGTGGGCCTGGCACACAGCAGGCTGCAAGGCAGGAGGAAAGTGCAATTCAATGGCACGAACAAACTGAGGATTCAGAACAACTATTACCAAAAATTAAAATGTTTAATTATTAAGAATACTGTGACAACAAATATGATTGGTGTAAATATTTTGAAAGTAGGCCTGGCACACAGGCTGGCAGGTAGTAGAAAAGTGCAATTCAATGGCAAGAGCAAACTGAGGATTCAAAACAAATATTACCAAAAATTTTAATTTTTAATTATTAAGAATACTGTGACAACAAATATGATTGGTGTAAATATTTTGAACGTAGGCCTGGCACACAGGCTTGGAAGGCAGTAGAAAAGTACAATTCAATGGCACGAGCAAACTGAGGATTAAGATTAACAATCAAAAATGTTTTAATTTTAATTAGTAACTATACTGTGACAACAATTATGATTGGTGTAAATAGTTGGCAAGACGGCCTGGCACAAAAGGCTGGCAGGCAGGAGGTAAATGCAATTCAAGGACACTAGGAGACTGAATACTGACAGTCAAAACAGTGATGATTGACAATTTTTGCAATACTGTTAAAAGAAATATGATTGCTGGGAATAATTGGCTAGGTGGGCCTCGCACAAAGCAGGCTGCAAGGCAGGAGGAAAGTGCAATTCAATGGAACGAGAAAACTGAGGATTCAGAAAAACTATTACCAAAAATTTTAATTTTTAATTATTAAGAATACTGTGACAACAAATATGATTGGTGTAAATATTTTGAAAGTAGGCCTGGCACAAAGGCTGGCAGGCAGTAGAAAAGTGCAATTCAATGGCACGAGCAAACTGAGGATTCAGAACAAATATTACCAAAAATTTTAATTTTTAATTATTAAGAATACTGTGACAACAAATATGATTGGTGTAAATATTTTGAAAGTAGGCCTGGCACACAGGCTTGGAAGGCAGTAGAAAAGTGCAATTCAATGGCACGAGCAAACTGAGAATTAAGATCAACAATCAACATTTTTTTAATTTTAATTAGTAACTATACTGTGACAACAATTATGATTGGTGTGAATAGTTGGCAAGATGGCCTGGCACAAAAGGCTGGCAGGCAGGAGGTAAATGAAATTCAAGGACACTGGGAGACTGAATACTGACAGTCAAAACAGTGATGATTGACAATTTTTGCAATACTGTTAAAAGAAATATGATTGCTGGGAATAATTGGCTAGGTGGGCCTGGCACACAGCAGGCTGCAAGGCAGGAGGAAAGTGCAATTCAATGGCACGAGCAAACTGAGGATTCAGAACAACTATTACCAAAAATTTTAATTTTTAATTATTAAGAATACTGTGACAACAAATATGATTGGTGTAAATATTTTGAAAGTAGGCCTGGCACACAGGCTTGGAAGGCAGTAGAAAAGTGCAATTCAATGGCACGAGCAAACTGAGGATTAAAATCAACAATCAAAATGTTTTAAATTTTAATTAGTAACTATACTGTGACAACAATTATGATTAGTGTAAATAGTTGGCAAGACAGCCTGGCACAAAAGGCTGGCAGGCAGGAGGTAAATGCAATTCAAAGATACTAGGAGACTGAATACTGACAGTCAAAACAGTGATGATTGACAATTTTTGCAATACTGTTAAAAGAAATATGATTCCTGGGAATTATTGGCTAGGTGGGCCTGGCACACAGCAGGCTGCAAGGCAGGAGGAAAGTGCAATTCAATGGCACGAGCAAACTGAGGATTCAGAACAAATATTACCAAAAATTTTAATTTTTAATTATTAAGAATACTGTGACAACAAATATGATTGGTGTAAATATTTTGAACGTAGGCCTGGCACACAGGCTTGTAAGGCAGTAGAAAAGTGCAATTCAATGGCACGAGCAAACTGAGGATTAAGATCAACAATCAAATTTTTTTAATTTTAATTAGTAACTATACTGTGACAACAATTATGATTGGTGTAAATAGTTGGCAAGATGGCCTGGCACAAAAGGCTGGCAGGAAGGAGGTAAATGCAATTCAAGGACACTGGGAGACTGAATACTGACAGTCAAAACAGTGATGATTGACAATTTTTGCAATACTGTTAAAAGAAATATGATTGCTGGGAATAATTGGCTAGGTGGGCCTGGCACACAGCAGGCTGCAAGGCAGGAGGAAAGTGCAATTCAATGGCACGAACAAACTGAGGATTCAGAACAACTATTACCAAAAATTAAAATGTTTAATTATTAAGAATACTGTGACAACAAATATGATTGGTGTAAATATTTTGAAAGTAGGCCTGGCACACAGGCTGGCAGGTAGTAGAAAAGTGCAATTCAATGGCAAGAGCAAACTGAGGATTCAAAACAAATATTACCAAAAATTTTAATTTTTAATTATTAAGAATACTGTGACAACAAATATGATTGGTGTAAATATTTTGAACGTAGGCCTGGCACACAGGCTTGGAAGGCAGTAGAAAAGTGCAATTCAATGGCACACGAGCAAACTGAGGATTAAGATCAACAATCAACATTTTATTAATTTTAATTAGTAATTATACTGTGACAACAATTATGATTGGTGTGAATAGTTGGCAAGATGGCCTGGCACAAAAGGCTGGCAGGCAGGAGGTAAATGAAATTCAAGGACACTGGGAGACTGAATACTGACAGTCAAAACAGTGATGCTTGACAATTTTTGCAATACTGTTAAAAGAAATATGATTGCTGGGAATAATTGGCTAGGTGGGTCTGGCACACAGCAGGCTGCAAGGCAGGAGGAAAGTGCAATTCAATGGCACGAGCAAACTGAGGATTCAGAACAACTATTACCAAAAATGTTAATTTTTAATTATTAAGAATACTGTGACAACAAATATGATTGGTGTAAATATTTTGAACGTAGGCCTGGCACACAGGCTTGGAAGGCAGTAGAAAAGTGCAATTCAATGGCACACGAGCAAACTGAGGATTAAGATCAACAATCAACATTTTTTTAATTTTAATTAGTAACTATACTGTGACAACAATTATGATTGGTGTGAATAGTTGGCAAGATGGCCTGGCACAAAAGGTTGGCAGGCAGGAGGTAAATGAAATTCAAGGACACTGGGAGACTGAATACTGACAGTCAAAACAGTGATGCTTGACAATTTTTGCAATACTGTTAAAAGAAATATGATTACTGGGAATAATTGGCTAGGTGGGCCTGGCACACAGCAGGCTGCAAGGCAGGAGGAAAGTGCAATTCAATGGCACGAGCAAACTGAGGATTCAGAACAACTATTACCAAAAATTTTAATTTTTAATTATTAAGAATACTGTGACAACAAATATGATTGGTGTAAATATTTTGAACGTAGGCCTGGCACACAGGCTTGGAAGGCAGTAGAAAAGTGCAATTCAATGGCACGAGCAAACTGAGAATTAAGATCAACAATCAACATTTTTTTAATTTTAATTAGTAACTATACTGTGACAACAATTATGATTGGTGTGAATAGTTGGCAAGATGGCCTGGCACAAAAGGCTGGCAGGCAGGAGGTAAATGAAATTCAAGGACACTGGGAGACTGAATACTGACAGTCAAAACAGTGATGATTGACAATTTTTGCAATACTGTTAAAAGAAATATGATTGCTGGGAATAATTGGCTAGGTGGGCCTGGCACACAGCAGGCTGCAAGGCAGGAGGAAAGTGCAATTCAATGGCACGAGCAAACTGAGGATTCAGAACAAATATTACCAAAAATTGTAATTTTTAATTATTAAGAATACTGTGACAACAAATATGATTGGTGTAAATATTTTGAACGTAGGCCTGGCACACAGGCTTGTAAGGCAGTAGAAAAGTGCAATTCAATGGCACGAGCAAACTGAGGATTAAGATCAACAATCAAAATTTTTTAATTTTAATTAGTAACTATACTGTGACAACAATTATGATTGGTGTAAATAGTTGGCAAGATGGCCTGGCACAAAAGGCTGGCAGGCAGGAGGTAAATGCAATTCAAGGACACTGGGAGACTGAATACTGACAGTCAAAACAGTGATGATTGACAATTTTTGCAATACTGTTAAAAGAAATATGATTGTTGGGAATAATTGGCTAGGTGGGCCTGGCACACAGCAGGCTGCAAGGCAGGAGGAAAGTGCAATTCAATGGCACGAACAAACTGAGGATTCAGAACAACTATTACCAAAAATTAAAATGTTTAATTATTAAGAATACTGTGACAACAAATATGATTGGTGTAAATATTTTGAAAGTAGGCCTGGCACACAGGCTGGCAGGCAGTAGAAAAGTGCAATTCAATGGCAAGAGCAAACTGAGGATTCAAAACAAATATTACCAAAAATTTTAATTTTTAATTATTAAGAATACTGTGACAACAAATATGATTGGTGTAAATATTTTGAACGTAGGCCTGGCACACAGGCTTGGAAGGCAGTAGAAAAGCGCAATTCAATGGCACACGAGCAAACTGAGGATTAAGATCAACAATCAACATTTTTTTAATTTTAATTAGTAACTATACTGTGACAACAATTATGATTGGTGTGAATAGTTGGCAAGATGGCCTGGCACAAAAGGCTGGCAGGCAGGAGGTAAATGAAATTCAAGGACACTGGGAGACTGAATACTGACAGTCAAAACAGTGATGCTTGACAATTTTTGCAATACTGTTAAAAGAAATATGATTGCTGGGAATAATTGGCTAGGTGGGCCTGGCACACAGCAGGCTGCAAGGCAGGAGGAAAGTGCAATTCAATGGCACGAGCAAACTGAGGATTCAGAACAACTATTACCAAAAATTTTAATTTTTAATTATTAAGAATACTGTGACAACAAATATGATTGGTGTAAATATTTTGAAAGTAGGCCTGGCACACAGGCTTGGAAGGCAGTAGAAAAGTGCAATTCAATGGCACTAGCAAACTGAGGATTAAGATCAACAATCAACATTTTTTAAATTTTATTTAGTAACTATACTGTGACAACAATTATGATTGGTGTAAATAGTTGGCAAGACGGCCTGGCAGAAAAGGCTGGCAGGCAGGAGGTAAATGCAATTCAAAGATACTAGGAGACTGAATACTGACAGTCAAAACAGTGATGAATGACAATTTTTGCAATACTGTTAAAAGAAATATGATTGCTGGGAATAATTGGCTAGGTGGGCCTGGCACACAGCAGGCTGCAAGGCAGGAGGAAAGTGCAATTCAATGGCACGAGCAAACTGAGGATTCAGAACAACTATTACCAAAAATTTAAATTTTTAATTATTAAGAATACTGTGACAACAAATATGATTGGTGTAAATATTTTGAAAGTAGGCCTGGCACACAGGCTGGCAGGCAGTAGAAAAGTGCAATTCAATGGCAAGAGCAAACTGAGGATTCAGAACAAATATTACCAAAAATTTTAATTGTTAATTATTAACAATACTGTGACAACAAATATGATTGGTGTAAATATTTTGAAAGTAGTCCTGGCACACAGGCTTGGAAGGCAGTAGAAAAGTACAATTCAATGGCACGAGCAAACTGAGGATTAAGATTAACAATCACATTTTTTTTAATTTTAATTAGTAACTATACTGTGACAACAATTATGATTGGTGTAAATAGTTGGCAAGACGGCCTGGCACAAAAGGCTGGCAGGCAGGAGGTAAATGAAATTCAAGGATACTAGGAGACTGAATACTGACAGTCAAAACAGTGATGATTGACAATTTTTGCAATACTGTTAAAAGAAATATGAATGCTGGGAATAATTGGCTAGCTGGGCCTGGCACACAGCAGGCTGCAAGGCAGGAGGAAAGTGCAATTCAATGGCACGAGCAAACTGAGGATTCAGAACAACTATTACCAAAAATTTTAATTTTTAATTATTAAGAATACTGTGACAACAAATATGATTGGTGTAAATATTTTGAAAGTAGGCCTGGCACACAGGCTTGGAAGGCAGTAGAAAAGTGCAATTCAATGGCACTAGCAAACTGAGGATTAAGATCAACAATCAACATTTTTTAAATTTTATTTAGTAACTATACTGTGACAACAATTATGATTGGTGTAAATAGTTGGCAAGACGGCCTGGCAGAAAAGGCTGGCAGGCAGGAGGTAAATGCAATTCAAAGATACTAGGAGACTGAATACTGACAGTCAAAACAGTGATGAATGACAATTTTTGCAATACTGTTAAAAGAAATATGATTGCTGGGAATAATTGGCTAGGTGGGCCTGGCACACAGCAGGCTGCAAGGCAGGAGGAAAGTGCAATTCAATGGCACGAGCAAACTGAGGATTCAGAACAACTATTACCAAAAATTTAAATTTTTAATTATTAAGAATACTGTGACAACAAATATGATTGGTGTAAATATTTTGAAAGTAGGCCTGGCACACAGGCTGGCAGGCAGTAGAAAAGTGCAATTCAATGGCAAGAGCAAACTGAGGATTCAGAACAAATATTACCAAAAATTTTAATTGTTAATTATTAACAATACTGTGACAACAAATATGATTGGTGTAAATATTTTGAAAGTAGTCCTGGCACACAGGCTTGGAAGGCAGTAGAAAAGTACAATTCAATGGCACGAGCAAACTGAGGATTAAGATTAACAATCACATTTTTTTTAATTTTAATTAGTAACTATACTGTGACAACAATTATGATTGGTGTAAATAGTTGGCAAGACGGCCTGGCACAAAAGGCTGGCAGGCAGGAGGTAAATGAAATTCAAGGATACTAGGAGACTGAATACTGACAGTCAAAACAGTGATGATTGACAATTTTTGCAATACTGTTAAAAGAAATATGAATGCTGGGAATAATTGGCTAGCTGGGCCTGGCACACAGCAGGCTGCAAGGCAGGAGGAAAGTGCAATTCAATGGCACGAGCAAACTGAGGATTCAGAACAACTATTACCAAAAATTTTAATTTTTAATTATTAAGAATACTGTGACAACAAATATGATTGGTGTAAATATTTTGAAAGTAGGCCTGGCACACAGGCTTGGAAGGCAGTAGAAAAGTGCAATTCAATGGCACGAGCAAACTGAGGATTAAGATCAACAATCAAATTTTTTTTAATTTTAATTAGTAACTATACTGTGACAACAATTATGATTAGTGTAAATAGTTGGCAAGACGGCCTGGCACAAAAGGCTGGCAGGCAGGAGGTAAATGCAATTCAAAGATACTAGGAGACTGAATACTGACAGTCAAAACAGTGATGATTGACAATTTTTGCAATACTGTTAAAAGAAATATGATTGCTGGGAATAATTGGCTAGGTGGGCCTGGCACACAGCAGGCTGCAAGGCAGGAGGAAAGTGCAATTCAATGGCACGAGCAAACTGAGGATTCAGAACAAATATTACCAAAAATTTTAATTTTTTAATTATTAAGAATACTGTGACAACAAATATGATTGGTGTAAATATTTTGAACGTAGGCCTGGCACACAGGCTTGTAAGGCAGTAGAAAAGTGCAATTTAATGGCACGAAGAAACTGAGGATTAAGATCAACAATCAACATTTTTTAATTTTAATTAGTAACTATACTGTGACAACAATTATGATTGGTGTAAATAGTTGGCAAGACGGCCTGGCACAAAAGGCTGGCAGGCAGGAGGTAAATGCAATTCAAGGATACTAGGAGACTGAATACTGACAGTCAAAACAGTGATGATTGACAATTTTTGCAATACTGTTAAAAGAAATATGATTGCTGGGAATAATTGGCTAGGTGGGCCTGGCACACAGCAGGCTGCAATGCAGGAGGAAAGTGCAATTCAATGGCACGAGCAAACTGAGGATTCAGAACAACTATTACCAAAAATTAAAATTTTTAATTATTAGGAATACTGTGACAACAAATATGATTGGTGTAAATATTTTGAAAGTAGGCCTGGCACACAGGCTGGCAGGCAGTAGAAAAGTGCAATTCAATGGCAAGAGCAAACTGAGGATTCAGAACAAATATTACCAAAAATTTTAATTTTTAATTATTAAGAATACTGTGACAACAAATATGATTGGTGTAAATATTTTGAAAGTAGGCCTGGCACACAGGCTTGGAAGGCAGTAGAAAAGTGCAATTCAATGGCAAGAGCAAACTGAGGATTAAGATCAACAATCAAATTTTTTTTAATTTTAATTAGTAACTATACTGTGACAACAATTATGATTGGTGTGAATAGTTGGCAAGACGGCCTGGCACAAAAGGCTGGCAGGCAGGAGGTAAATGAAATTCAAGGACACTGGGAGAATGAATACTGACAGTCAAAACAGTGATGATTGAAAATGTTTGCAATACTGTTAAAAGAAATATGATTGCTGGGAATAATTGGCTAGCTGGGCCTGGCACACAGCAGGCTGCAAGGCAGGAGGAAAGTGCAATTCAATGGCACGAGCAAACTGAAGATTCAGAACAACTATTACCAAAATTTTTAATTTTTAATTATTAAGAATACTGTGACAACAAATATGATTGGTGTAAATATTTTGAAAGTAGGCCTGGCACACAGGCTTGGAAGGCAGTAGAAAAGTGCAATTCAATGGCACAAGCAAACTGAGGATTAAGATCAACAATCAAAAATGTTTTAATTTTAATTAGTAACTATACTGTGACAACAATTAAGATTGGTGTAAATAGTTGGCAAGACGGCCTGGCACACAGGCTGGCAGGCAGGAGTTAAATGCAATTCAATGGCACTAGGAGACTGAATATTTGCAGTCCAAAAAAATTATGATTTTTATTTTTTTATATACTGTTACAAGAATTATGATTGGTTCCACTAATTGGCTAGTTGGGCCTGGAAAACACGCTGGCAGGCAGGAGGAAAGTGCAATTCAATGGCACGAGCAAACTGAGGAATCACAAGCGATCAATTTGGAATTTTAAAGATTAACAATACTTTTACAACAACTAGGATTGGTGGCACTAATTGGCTAGTTTGTGCCTGTCACACAGGCTGCCAGGCAGGAGGAAACTGCAATGCAATGGCACTAGTAGACTGAATATTTGCAGTCCAAAAAATTATGAATTTTAATTTTTTTTATACTGTTACAAGAATTATGATTGGTGCCACTATTTGGCTAGTTGGGCCTGGCACACAGGCTGGCAGATATGAGTCGTGGATGGTAGGTAGGGCAGCAATTTAACACAGTATGCTGTGTAAGTGACAAAAACACAGGCCTGATAGAAAATTAAGTTAGATTACACTAGCAAAATATTTTAAAATTTTAGATTTTAATATTAAAATTATGTTAAGAAGTGCAATGCACATATGAGTGGTCGCACTGGCTGGCTGCTACGTAGGGCAGCAATTAACAACAGTATGCTGTGTAAGTCAGATAGACAGTTAGACACAGGCCTGATAGAAAATAAAATTAGATTACACTAGCATAATGATTTAAAGACTTTTTTTGGGAATTTAAAGAAAAAGGTTAAGCACATACATATGAGTCGTGGCTGATAGCCTTGGAAGGGCGGCTATTAAAAACAGTAGGCTCTGAAAGTCAGATACACACACGCCTGATAGAAAATACTATTAGATTACATTAGAAAAATGATTTAAATTATTTTTTTGGGGGGGGGAATTAAAAAATGGTTAAACACATATGAGTCGTGGCTCATAGACTAGGGAGGGCAGCAAGTAAACACAGTAGGCTCTGTATGTCAGCAAAACACACAGGCCTTATAGAAAATTATATTAGATTACACTATCAAACAAATTTAAACTTTTTTTTTTATATTTAAATTAAGGTGAAGAAGATATGAGTGGTGGGTGGCTGCCTGGCACAGACCAATTAACCAAAAGACTGAAAAAAAATGAGGTATATTAATGCTGAGTGAGCCTGACAGACACAGGCCTGATAGTAAATGTAATTAGATTACACTAGAAAAATGATTTAAATAAAAAATGTTTAATTTAAAATAATGTTATAAACGGATATTAACACTGGTGGCTGGTACAGAGCAATGAACCAGAGTATATGCTGTGTGACACAGGCCTGATAGAAAATGAAAAAAAATTACACTAGCAAAATAATAAAATTTTTTGGTTAGTTAAATTTAAACTAATGTTGTTAGGGAGATATCAGTGGTGGAAGTAATCACAGCATATACTGTGAGCCTTAAACACACAGGCTGAAAGCCAGGCAAATGCTAAGAAAAAAAAAAAAACGGCACGAAATATAGCCCTAAAAAGGGCTTTTTGGGGTGCTGTGCTTGCAGCATTGATGAGCGGAGTCCTTCTGGACTGTAGTGGACACTAAATACACTAGCCTAGCTATGTTTTTCCTATTAATATCAGGATCAAAAACACAACACGTCCTCTCATTAAGAAATCAAGGTCGTTATGAGTCTAAAATGGCGGATTCCGAGTAGCTGTGAGGGTCTGTGAGGGAGTGTCTGATGTTGATTGGCTCTAATGTGTCAGATGGCTGTGACATACAGGGTCAAAGTTTCCTCAATGATGACACATAGGGGCAGATCGAACATCGCCATGTGTTCGCCCACAAACGCGAACGCGAACAAGCTATGTTTGCTGTGAACCGTTCGCGGGCGAACAGTTCGGGACATCACTAACTATAAACAAGCTATTCACCAAAGTCCCCACACATTTTAACTAAGCTCTAAGACAAATTACATTTTAGCTCACACACCGATCTTGTCTAAAATGACTACATACAAGCAACTTAGAAATACAAATATAAATGTCAATGAACATCAGAAAGTTAGCAAAGCCAGATATAGATGCCAACATGGTACAGGGGGAATATCTGGTGCAGATCTTACTATGTCCCCTGGTCTGAAATCACTATTAAATAATAATAATAATAATTATTATTATTATTATTATTATACTTTATTTATTAAGCGCCAACATATTCTGCAGCGTTGTCCATGGATACAATTAATTTAAATAAAACAATACAAGACTTGTAAGATACAGGACAAATTTTACAAACACATACAGGGATTGAGGGCCCTATTCCCGTGGGAACTTACAATCTAGAAGGGTAGGAGGTTGAGAAACAGGAGGTGAGGACTGCAAGATTGAGAAAGATGTTAATACAGAGTTAGATAAGGAAAATGTTAGGTAAGTGAAATTATTATTGAGTTGGGTGGTAGGCTTCCCTGAACAGAAAAGTCTTCAGGGAACATTTAAAGGAAGAAAGATTAGGGCAAAGACCGTCAGCACGAGGGAGAGTGTTCCAGAGGGTAGGTGCTGCACGACAGAAGTCCTGCAGTCTAGCATGAGAGGAGGTGATAGTTGCAGATTCAAGGAGCAGGTCATTGTTGGATCTTAGTGGACGGGATTGAGTATACTTGTGTATTAGAGAGGATAGGTAGAGGGGAGCGGCATTGAAATGGGTAATTAACCCAGTTCAAGCCGTCAACTTACTTGCATTCAACGGCACCAATACGCTCGTCTAAGATCGCCTAACATCGCTGCCACGGACCTGAATACGCTCTCCAAAGTTACCAAAAAAGCTGTCAAAAAGCTGTGCACCAAGTACGGGCGATGAGCAGCGGACTGTTGTTAACTAACAGTCATCGATCTCGCTGCTCCGCTTTTTCACAGCTTTATTGGTATACTGTCACTAAACACCCACACAATACTAAACTGTTGACCCCCTGAACCATCGCTCCCGGAGCCCACCACCACTCTACTAAACGTATTAACCCCTAAACCGCCGCACCCGGAGCCCACCGCCACTTTAATAAACTTATTAACCACTAAACCGCCGCTCCCAGAGCCCACCGCCACCTACTTTATACTTATTAACCCCTAATTTGCCACCCCCAACGTCGCCTCCACTATATAAATTTTTTAACCCCTAACCCAAACCCTAACACCCCCTAACTTAAATATAATTTAAATAAATCTAAATAAAATTACTATCATTACCTAAATTATTCCTATTTAAAACTAAATACTTACCTGTAAAATAAAGCCTAAGCTAGCTACAATATAACTAATAGTTGCATTGTAGCTAGCTTAGGGTTTATTTTTATTTTACAGGCAAGTTTGTATTTATTTTAACTAGGTAGAATACTTACTAAATAGTTATTAACTATTTACTAACTAACTAGCTAAAATAAATACAAATTTACCTGTAAAATAAAACCTAACCTAAGTTACACTAACACCAAACACTACACTATAATTAAAGGGACATAATACTCATATGCTAAATCACTTGAAACTGATGCAGCATAACTATAAAAAGCTGACAGGAAAATATCACCTGAGCATCTCTATGTAAAAAAGGAAGATATTTTACCTCACAATCTCCTCAGCACAGCAGAGTAAGTTCTGTGTAAAAAGTTATACTCAGCTACTCCCAGCTGCAGGTAAAAAAAAAATAAAAAAAATGAAGAAATGAACAGCAGCCAATCAGCATCAGCAGTGCTGAGGTCATGAACTCTTACTGTGATCTCATGAGATTTGACTTAACTCTCATGAGATTTCATAGTAAGCTTCCTTTACATGATTGGTGAAATAATATGAGAGTTCACGAGGCTCATCCCCTAAGCTGTCCCAGGACAGACACACTAAAATGCTGCTTAGAAATCCTTTGCAATGGGAGGTGGCTACTGAGGAACTTTTGAGGTAAAATATCTTTCTTTATTACATAGAGATGTTCAGGAGATATTTTATAGTCAGCTTTTTACAGCTATGCTGCATCACTTTCAAGTGTTTAAAAATTTGGGTATTATGGCCCTTTAAATAAATTAACTAAATTAAATATAATTAAATACATTAAATTAAATTAACTGAAGTACAAAAAAAAAAAACACACTAAATTACAGAAAATAAAAAACATATTACAGATCTTTAAACTAATTACACCTAATCTAATAGTCCTATCAAAATAAAAAAGCCCCCCCCCAAAAAAAAAAAAGAAACCCTAGCCTAAACTAAACTACCAATAGCCCTTAAAAGGGACTTTTGCGGGGCATTGCCGCAAAGTAACCATTTCTTTTACCTGAAAAAAAAATACAAACAACACCCCCAACAGTAAAACCCCCCACCCACACAACCAACCCCCCAAATAAATTACTAACTAAAAAAACCTAAGCTCCCCATTGCCCTGAAAAGGGCATTTGGATGGGCATTGCCCTTAAAAGGGCAGTTAGCTCTTTTGCGGCCCAAAGCCCTAACCTAAAAATAGAACCCACCCAAAACACCCTTAAAAAAACCTAACACTAACTCCCTGAAGATCGACTTACCGGGAGACGTCTTCATCCAAGCCGGGCCGAAGTCCTCAACGAAGCCGGGAGAAGTCTTCATCCAAGCAGGGCAAAGTGGTCCTCCAGACGGGCAGAAGTCTTCATCCAGACGGCATCTTCTATCTTCATCCATCCGGCGCGGAGCGGGTCCATCTTCAAGACATCCGACGCGGAGCATCCTCTTCACCCGACGACTATCAGACGAATGAAGGTTCCTTTAAGTGACGTCATCTAAGATGGTGTCCTTTAGATTCCGATTGGCTGATAGAATTCTATCAGCCAATCGGAATTAAGGTAGAAAAAATCCTATTGGCTGATGCAATCAACCAATAGGATTGAGCTGGCATTCTATTGGCTGTTCCAATCAGCCAATAGAATGCAAGCTCAATCCTATTGGCTGATTGGATCAGCCAATAGGATTGAGGTTCAATCCTATTGGCTGATTGCATCAGCCAATAGGATTTTTTCTACCTTAATTCCGATTGGCTGATAGAATTCTATCAGCCAATCGTAATCTAAGGGACACCATCTTGGATGACTTCACTTAAAGGAACCTTCATTCGTCGGATGAAGAGGATGCTCCGCGTTGGATGTCTTGAAGATGGACCCGCTCCGCGCCGGATGGATGAAGATAGAAGATGCCGTCTGGATGAAGACTTCTGCCCGTCTGGAGGACCACTTCGCCCGGCTTGGATGAAGACTTCTCCCGGCTTTGTTGAGGACTTCGGCCCGGCTTGGATGAAGACGTCTCCCGGTAAGTCGATCTTCAGGGGGTTAGTGTTAGGTTTTTTTTAAGGGTGTATTGGGTGGGTTTTATTTTTAGGTTAGGGCTTTGGGCCGCAAAAGAGCTAACTGCCCTTTTAAGGGGAATGCCCATCCAAATGCCCTTTTCAGGGCAATGGGGAGCTTAGGTTTTTTTAGTTAGTAATTTATTTGGGGGGTTGGTTGTGTCGGTGGTGGGTTTTACTTTTTCGGGGGTTGTTTGCATTTTTTTTTTCAGGTAAAAGTGCGGATTACTTAGTGTAGTGTTAGGTGTTAGTGTAACTTAGGTTAGGTTTTATTTTACAGGTAAATTTGTATTTATTTTAGCTAGGTAGTTAGTAAAGAGTTAATAACTATTTAATAACTATTCTACCTAGTTAATAAATACAAACTTGCCTGTAAAATAAAAATAAACCCTAAGCTACATACAATGTAACTATTAGTTATATTGTAGCTAGTTTAGGGTTTATTTTACAGGTAAGTATTTAGTTTTAAATAGTAATAATTTAGCTAATGATAGTAGGTTTTATTTATATTTATTTTAATTATATTTAAGTTAGGGGGTGTTAGGGTTAAGGCTAGACTTAGGTTTAGGGGTTAATAAATTTAATATAGTGGAGGCGATGTTGGGAATGGCAGATTAGGGGTTAATAAGTATAATGTAGGTGGCGGCGGTGTAGGGGGGGCAGATTAGGGGTTAATAAGTATAATGTAGGTGGCGGTGGGCTCTGGGAGCGGCGGTTTAGGGGTTAATAAATATAATGTAGGTGGTGGCGGTGTCGGGGCGGCAGATTAGGAGTTAATAAGTATAATGTAGGTGGCGGCGGTGTCAGGGCAGCAGATTAGGGGTTAATAAGTATAATGTAGGTGGTGGCGGTGTAGGGTGCGGCAGTTTAGGGGTGTTTAGACTCGGGGTACATGTTAGGCTGTTAGGTGTAAACATAACTTTTATTCTCTCATAGGAATCAATTGGATATCGGGCAGCAGTGAACATGAGCTTTCGCTGCTTTCAGACTCCCATTGATTTCTATGGTATCCGCGGCCTCCAGGGCGGCGGATTGAAAAGCAGGTACGCTGGGCTGGAATAGTGGCGAGCGTTTCTGTTAGAAATTTGCTAACTAGCAAAAGTAGTCAGATAGTGCCAAATTTGCATTCGGAACATCTGTAGTGACGTAAGCATCGATCTGTGTCGGACTGAGACCGGCGGATCGTATGTTACGTCACAAATTTCTACTTTTGCCGGTATGTAGGCTTTGATAACTAAGGGGAAACAAGCTCGCCACAGCGTATTTGCGGTTGACGGCTTGAAAAATAGATGCCTAGGTGTTGTTAAAGTTTCTACTGCAAAGAACTTCTGAGATAAACACTCGACTAATATTCAATCTGCAGAGAGCTCATGCAAGAAAACAGTCTCATGCACCTGATGCACAATCCCCCATAGCTTGAATGCCTGAACCAAGGAAGATTGGGTCTGGAACTATTCACCCATTCACAACTTTGTGCCTCCAGCGGGGCCTTCAGTGTACTCTTCCAGGTTTGTAATGTCTTGCCCCTCGGTTTGCTTAATCTTGGAAAGTCCCACGCCACACTCAGGACAGCTGGCTCCATGCCCCCGAGTAGTAACTAGGGGAAGCTTCACACAAGTCACCTTCAACATCCAGCAGAGTGTTTGCTATCTTATACAGCATAATTCTGTTTTAAATGGTATAAAAAAAATAATTTACACAGTGGAAAGTAAATTACTCCATCAGAGCTTCCAGTTTTGAGGCCATATTCAACCAAAGCACAGACATGCCACCCTTGTATGAATGATTTTAAGAATATTATACACTTGTGAGCACTAGGTGGCTTGAAACGGGCAGGCTCCTGAGCCTACTTAGGTGTGCTCTTCAACAAAGGATAAAAAAGCACAAAGATAATTTGATAGTAGAAGTAAATTGGTATCTCTGTTTTTTTTTTTTTACTGTACACTGTAGGGCCGATTTATCATCGGTCTGTCCGACATGATCCACTCAGCGGATCATGTTCGACAGACATCGATGAATGGTGACAGCGTATCATTGCAATGCCGCCCCCTGCAGATTCGCGGCCAATCGGTAGCTAGCAGGGGATGTCAATCAGCCCGATCGTATAGGATCAGGCGGATTAATGTCCGCAGCCTCAGAGCAGGCGGACCAGTTATGGAGCAGTGGTCTTAAGACCGCTGCTTCATAACTGCTGTTTCCGGCAAGCCTAAACTTGATAATTCGGCCCCTGTATCTCAATAATTAATGAAAAATGTTATGTTTCATGTCCCTTTAACTACTTTATTGATAATTCATAAATAAGTCTGATCTTTTTTTTTTCTTTTTTTATTTAGGTGAAAATTTGATTTTGGATCAGCCAAGTTACATTGCCGTTCCGATTAAGGACAGTGTGACAATTCCTTGTCATTACAGAACAGGCAACAGTGTATCCATTTTGTCATTAACTAGTGTCCAATGGAGTTCTGGTGACACTCCATCTTGTACAAATGTCATATATAACAGCACAACTAATTATACACATGAGAGCTACATAGGACGGATCTCTCCGGTGGAAAAAGGATTAGCTTCCATCTACATCAAGCATGTTAAGGCTTCAGACAACCACTGGTATTGCTGCCGTGTTGAAATCATGACAACAAGTGGAAAACTGAGCTCAACTTATAATAAAGGAACACAGGTTATTGCTAAAGGTATTAATTCTATTTATGCTTATGTGGCAGATCCTGTAACACAAACAGTAATTAACAAATCCTACATTTCCTGAATGTTATTTATTGCCCTTAATTTATTATCCTTAGTAAACATAATTCCATGAATGCAATAGGCTATATCTATAGGCCTAGATTTAGAGTTCGGCGTTAGCCGTGAAAACCAGCGTTAGAGGCTCCTAACGCTGGTTTTAGGCTACCGCCGGTATTTGGAGTCAGTGATTAAAGGGTCTAACGCTCACTTTTCAGCCGCGACTTTTCCATACCGCAGATCCCCTTACGTCAATTGCGTATCCTATCTTTTCAATGGGATCTTTCTAACTCCGGTATTTAGAGTCGTTTCTGAAGTGAGCGTTAGAGCTCTAACGACAAAACTCCAGCCGCAGGAAAAAAGCAGGAGTTAAGAGCTTTCTGGGCTAACGCCGGTTCATAAAGCTCTTAACTACTGTACCCTAAAGTACACTAACACCTATAAACTACCTATGTACCCCTAAACCGAGGTCCCCCCACATCGCCGCCACTCGATTAAATTTTTTTAACCCCTAATCTGCCGACCGCCACCTACGTTATACTTATGTACCCCTAATCTGCTGCCCCTAACCCTGCCGACCCCTGTATTATATTTATTAACCCCTAACCTGCCCCCCACAACGTCGCCGCCAGCTACTTACAATAATTAACCCCTAATCTCCCGACCGCAAAGCGCCGCCACCTACGTTATCCTTATGTACCCCTAATCTGCTGCCCCTAACACCACCGACCCTATATTATATTTATTAACCCCTAATCTGCCCCCCTCAACGTCGCCTCCACCTGCCTACACTTATTAACCCCTAATCTGCCGAGCGGACCTGAGCGCTACTATAATAAAGTTATTAACCCCTAATCCGCCTCACTAACCCTATCATAAATAGTATTAACCCCTAATCTGCCCTCCCTAACATCGCCGACACCTAACTTCAATTATTAACCCCTAATCTGACGAACAGAGATCATCGCTACTATAATAAATGGATTAACCCCTAAAGCTAAGTCTAACCCTAACACTAACACCCCCCTAACTTAAATATAATTTAAATCTAACGAAATTAATTAACTCTTATTAAATAAATTATTCCTATTTAAAGCTAAATACTTACCTGTAAAATACATCCTAATATAGCTACAATATAAATTATAATTATATTGTAGCTATTTTAGGATTAATATTTATTTTACAGGCAACTTGGTAATTATTTTAACCAGGTACAATAGCTATTAAATAGTTAAGAACTATTTAATAGTTACCTAGTTAAAATAATTACAAATTACCTGTAAAATAAATCCTAACCTAAGTTATAATTAAACCTAACACTACCCTATCAATAAATTAATTAAATAAAATACCTACAATTACCTACAATTAACCTAACACTACACTATCAATAAATAAATTAAATACAATTGCTACAAATAACTACAATTACATAAACTAACTAAAGTACAAAAAATAAAAAAGAACTAAGTTACAAAAAATAAAAAAATATTTACAAACATAAGAAAAATATTACAACAATTTTAAACTAATTACACCTACTCTAAGCCCCCTAATAAAATAACAAAGACCCCCAAAATAACAAAATGCCCTACCCTATTCTAAATTAATAGAGTTAAAAGCTCTTTTACCTTACCAGCCCTGAACAGGGCCCTTTGCGGGGCATGCCCCAAGAAAATCAGCTCTTTTGCCTGTAAAAAAAAACATACAATACCCCCCCAACATTACAACCCACCACCCACATACCCCTAATCTAACCCAAACCCCCCTTAAATAAACCTAACACTAAGCCCCTGAAGATCTTCCTACCTTGTCTTCACCATCCAGGTATCACCGATCCGTCCTGGCATCTGGTGCTGAAGAGGTCCAGAAGAGGCTCCAAAGTCTTCCTCCTATCCGGCAAGAAGAGGACATCCGGACCGGCAAACATCTTCTCCAAGCGGCATCTTCGATCTTCTTCCATCCGGTGCGGAGCGGGTCCATCTTGAAGCAGCCGACGCGGATCCATCCTCTTCTTCCGGCGTCTCCCGACGAATGACGGTTCCTTTAAGGGACGTCATCCAAGATGGCGTCCCTCGAATTCCGATTGGCTGATAGGATTCTATCAGCCAATCGGAATTAAGGTAGGAATATTATGATTGGCTGATGGAATCAGCCAATCAGAATCAAGTTCAATCCTATTGGCTGATCCAATCAGCCAATCAGATTGAGCTCGCATTCTATTGGCTGTTCCGATCAGCCAATCATAATATTCCTACCTTAATTCCTTAACTTGATTCTGATTGGCTGATTCCATCAGCCAATCAGAATATTCCTACCTTAATTCCGATTGGCTGATAGAATCCTATCAGCCAATCGGAATTCGAGGGACGCCATCTTGGATGACGTCCCTTAAAGGAACCGTCATTCGTCGGGAGACGCCGGAAGAAGAGGATGGATCCGCGTCGGCTGCTTCAAGATGGACCCGCTCCGCACCGGATGGAAGAAGATCGAAGATGCCGCTTGGAGAAGATGTTTGCCGGTCCGGATGTCCTCTTCTTGCCGGATAGGAGGAAGACTTTGGAGCCTCTTCTGGACCTCTTCAGCACCGGATGCCAGGACGGATCGGTGATACCTGGATGGTGAAGACAAGGTAGGAAGATCTTCAGGGGCTTAGTGTTAGGTTTATTTAAGGGGGGTTTGGGTTAGATTAGGGGTATGTGGGTGGTGGGTTGTAATGTTGGGGGGGGTATTGTATGTTTTTTTTTACAGGCAAAAGAGCTGATTTTCTTGGGGCATGCCCCGCAAAGGGCCCTGTTCAGGGCTGGTAAGGTAAAAGAGCTTTTAACTCTATTAATTTAGAATAGGGTAGGGCATTTTTTTATTTTGGGGGTCTTTGTTATTTTATTAGGGGGCTTAGAGTAGGTGTAATTAGTTTTAAATTGTTGTAATATTTTTCTTATGTTTGTAAATATTTTTTTATTTTTTGTAACTTAGTTCTTTTTTATTTTTTGTACTTTAGTTAGTTTATGTAATTGTAGTTATTTGTAGCAATTGTATTTAATTTATTTATTGATAGTGTAGTGTTAGGTTAATTGTAGGTAATTGTAGGTATTTTATTTAATTAATTTATTGATAGGGTAGTGTTAGGTTTAATTATAACTTAGGTTAGGATTTATTTTACAGGTAATTTGTAATAATTTTAACTAGGTAACTATTAAATAGTTCTTAACTATTTAATAGCTATTGTACCTGGTTAAAATAATTACCAAGTTGCCTGTAAAATAAATATTAATCCTAAAATAGCTACAATATAATTATAATTTATATTGTAGCTATATTAGGATGTATTTTACAGGTAAGTATTTAGCTTTAAATAGGAATAATTTATTTAATAAGAGTTAATTAATTTCGTTAGATTTAAATTATATTTAAGTTAGGGGGGTGTTAGTGTTAGGGTTAGACTTAGCTTTAGGGGTTAATCCATTTATTATAGTAGCGATGATCTCTGGTCGTCAGATTAGGGGTTAATAATTGAAGTTAGGTGTCGGCGATGTTAGGGAGGGCAGATTAGGGGTTAATACTATTTATGATAGGGTTAGTGAGGCGGATTAGGGGTTAATAACTTTATTATAGCAGCGCTCAGGTCCGCTCGGCAGATTAGGGGTTAATTATTGTAAGTAGCTGGCGGCGACGTTGTGGGGGGCAGGTTAGGGGTTAATAAATATAATATAGGGGTCAGCGGTGTTAGGGGCAGCAGATTAGGGGTACATAGGGATAATGTAAGTTGCGGCGGTTTACGGAGCGGAAGATTAGGGGTTAATAATATAATGCAGGGGTCAGCGATAGCGGGGGCGGCAGATTAGGGGTTAATAAGTGTAAGGGTAGGGGTGTTTAGACTCGAGGTACATGTTAGAGTGTTAGGTGCAGACGTAGGAAGTGTTTCCCCATAGGAAACAATGGGGCTGCGTTAGGAGCTGAACGCTGCTTTTTTGCAGGTGTTAGGTTTTTTTCAGCTCAAACAGCCCCATTGTTTCCTATGGGAGAATCGTGCACGAGCACGTTTTTGAGGCTGGCCGCGTCCGTAAGCAACTCTGGTATCGAGAGTTGCATTTGCGGTAAAAATGCTCTACGCTCCTTTTTTGGAGCCTAACGCAGCATTTTTTTGAACTCTCGATACCAGAGTTAATTTTATGGTGCGGCCAGAAAAAAGCCTGCGTAGCGTTAACAGCCCATCTACCGCCAAACTCCAAATCTAGGCCATAGTGTTTTATCACCATCTGACAATAATGTTGTAGATGTGTTTCTTATAAAGTTTTATTAATCTAATTCAGGCCTAAATTACACGACTCAGCATTTATTTTATTGCAAAATGATCTAGACTTTCACTGATCTTCTTATCATAATATTCTCACTGAAACATGAGAGAGTTATTATTGTAATGGTTAAAGAATATGAAATCCAGAAAAAAAACGTTATTTTGTGACTCACACAGAGCATAGCATTTTTAAAAGTTTCCAATTTACAACTATTATCAAATTTGCTCCGTTCCCATGATATTCTTTGTTAAAGAGATACCTAGGTAGGCATCTGGAGCACTATATGGTAGGAAATAGTGCTGGGCTTTAGTGATCTTGCAAATGGTTAACATTCTTGTAAAACTGCTGCCATATAGTGCTCTAGAAATGGGCCAGCTCCCAGGTTTATATTCCTGCTTTTCAACAAAAGATACCAAGAGAATGTAAAAAATGAATAATACAAGTAAATTAGAAAGTTGTTTGAAATCACATGCTTTATCTGAATCATGAAAGAAAAAAATTGGGTTTCATATCTCTTTAATATTTTTCTGCAGATATTTTCCAGATTGAATCTTATTTATAAAGTCAACCTTGCAGCTGCTGCAAAAATAAGAAAAACCTCTTTAATTTTTGCTACTAACCCTCAACACCTAGACCCCCTTACATATTCATCCTAACAACACAAGCACTGTTGTTAACTTTCTGTTATTAAAACCTCCCTCTACCACATAAGGGATAAACCTCCTATTACGTCCTACGTTTTGAACTACCTTATAATAAATACACAACACAACTGCTTGGCGAAAAGACCGGTCACGGTCACGTTTATTAAATAAACATATTTAATTCTGTCTAATATTATCCAATATTAGGCAGCAATTTTTCAACTTATAACTGAACTTGTAGCAAGTTCCTTACAGCTGGTGGCGGCATCTTCTCACTAACCTAACCCCTACTGATTGCCGGTCAAGGCCCCTCCGATGTTTGCAGCGTGGCACAGGGTTGCGCACGCTCATTGGCACAGAGAGAGAGATTTGTTATGGAGAGCTCTTCGGCCTGCAGCTCTTTAAAGGGAGAGGAACCCCTAAGCTGGCACTTAGTGGGCGACACCTCTCCCTGTGTTCGGGCCGTCACTCTGCTCTCTCCTTGCCCACTCCCAGGGCCTTGCCCGACCGCCACAAGAGAAAAGAACCACTTCCTCTTGCTGCCACCCTTAACCAACACAGGCCTTAGAATAACCTTAATTCTAATATAAACTTTTTTTTTATATATATTATTATTATTTATTTATTTTTTTTGCTTTAATTGCTGTGCATCACAACAGTCAGATTCCAACCATATCACAGAACTTAACTATAACAAGGTTAACCTCCTTTTTTTTTTTTTTTTTATACAACCGATGACACAGCTTTCCTTCGGTCAGCCAAAAAGATGTCCAACCCGATGTCCGTCAGGTAAACCCCATCTGGTCGGTAAAGGGCCTTCTTGTCAGCCATGATAGAATCATGTCTAATGACAAAGCCTCCCAAGGCCGTGACCGCTCTCCCCAATTCCCTATTCACCTTCTTGCGGACGTTATATGCTGCCCTCTGAGTGATAATATGATGCCAACGCAGCCGTGCAACCACGTTTGACCATCCTATCCGCACTTCCTGGAGCCATCCACACACCCATTTCAAATCCGCAGTCATAATCCTGATTAAATCCAACACAGGGATAGACCCCAAGTCATTACCCCCCAAATGCACCACAATCACTTGAGGCTTTCCCCACCTCCTATGTGCATCTTATAACAGGGAGGGTAGCTCATTCCAATTTAGCCCCCTGCGACCGAGCCAGCGAATGTTAGCCCTGGATGAAGCCAATCCTAGCTGCTGCCCGTCTGAGGAATGAAGCGCCCTGATTGCCGCCCAGTGGATAAAGGAATGCCCAATAATCCACACACGAACTGGGGGAGTTATCTTACCTAGAACAACATGGATAGGGACAAATGAAGTGCAGCCCTCTGGCTAATACAGGCCTCCCTCCCTCTTCCCCCCCCGGCTGGGAAGGTGCTTGAGAGGCCCCTAGCTCTCGCCCCCACCCTTATCCTAGTCAGTCAAGGGGCGAATGTAACCCCTATAATGCTCTGATTTCCAGTGCCCCAACTTCTTAAGAAGACGACCCACTAGCTGCTGCCCTAATCACTGTCCCAATTCTAAATGAGTGTGGGGCTATCCTGGACGGATCTAAACCTATCGCCACCACCACCTTGGCTAACACTTTGCAGAACTGGAAAGACGAAAGTGAGCTTCTGTCCTCGTGAATGAGAAACTGATGTGCTCCCAACGGACGAACACGGCAATACTCCTCCACGCTCAGCACTGGGCAGCATTCTGGAAATTCATGCCTTGGTAAGGGCAACCAAGCCCCTTTCCCATCCTGATCCATTTTGGATCTCGGGATAAGCAGGAGCAGGCCTTCCTCTGAGGCCCTCACATGCTCCCTCTTAATTCCCCCTACATCTCCCTTTTTTGAAGTGAATACCACCTCACCTATCCGCAAAGCCCCTGCTAATGCCAGCACAAACGCAGCCTGAAACAAACAGGCCTCATATGCCAAAATGCATACTGACCCCAATTTTCCCACCATCAGCCGCAGTGCCACGGTGATAGGTTCCCTCTGATCTTTGGTGCGTGGGGCCACCCGGCCCCACCCCTTCAAGATCTGCCTCACCAGAAAAGCATTTGTAAAGTCTGAGAGACGCAATACTTTGTTGAAAAATGACAAAGCCGCTAACCTACTCAGAGCCGACAATCTGGACACAACCTCTTGTTTCAAGCATGCCAACCATTCAAGAACGTGTGCCTGAGATGCCTGTTGAAGTAAAAACCCTTTCTGCTCACTGAAGCTCTCCCACACCCTCCAGTGCGACAGGTACATTGCTCACGTCTTAGGTGCCAGCGAAGCCCTGATCTGGGGGAGAATGGTCTCCCAACCCCCGCCAGCTGCCAAAGAAAGGGAGGGCACGTTAGACCCTCTGCTGCCGCCCTTGGGTCCACCCTCCTGAACTGACTCCATTGAAATCTAGAGAGGGCATCTGCTATGACATTCCTAACCCCTGGCACGTGCCGCGCTGTGAAGCGAACATTAAGTTGCAATCAGCGCAACACCAGGTGTCTACCACCATCGGGGAAGCCGCTGACAATCTGTTTATGGCATACACCACACTCATATTGTCAGACCAAAAAATCACTGACTGAATGGCCAGACGGTCCCCCCAGAGCTCAACCGCTACAACTATAGGGAAAAGCTCCAGCAACGCCAAATTACGGGTAAGGCTGGTGGAAATCCAATCTTCCGGCCACGCCTCCACGCTCCAGTCCGATCCAGATAGGCGCCATACCCCAGCCTTCCTGCCACATCCGTGAACAGATGCAAGGCTTGGTTGGAGATAGGCCCAGCCTTCCAAAGGCAAACCCCATTGAATTGAACTAGGAACTGTTCCCGAACATTTTTAAATCATCCTTCATCTGAGCCGTAACCCAGCACCGATGCCTTTGACCACGAGGACCTTTCAATTGGCCCTCTAGTCTGCAATTGAAGACCCTCCCCATTGGGATAGCCCTCCCCGCAAAGTTAAGGAGACCCAACAGAGATTGCAGCTCCTTAATGGTGATGCAATCTGCTCGTCCAGCTGCTTGAACCACCTCTAAGAGGCAGTTGACTTTATCCTTTGGGAGCCTGCATAGAGATTCCACTGTGTCACTCTCTATGCCCAAAAATGTAAGGCAAGTGCATGGGCCCTGAGTTTTGTCATACGTGAGCGGAACTCCAAACTCAGCCATCACCTCGTGCATCAGCTTCATCACCCTGGTACATTCGTCTGTTCCCAAACTGCCTACCAGCAAAAAATCATCTAGATAGTGTGCCACGGCCCCACCCCCAGATGCCCTCTGCACCACCCAGTGCAGGAAGGAACTGAAACATTCGAACAGGGCGCACGACAGTGAGCAACCCATCGGCAAGCACCTATCAGCAAAGAACTCGGCTTCAAACTTCATTCCCATCAGCCGAAAGGAAGAAGGATAAAGCGGGAGCAATCTGAAAGCGGATTCTATATCCAATTTTGCCATTAACGCTCCCCTGCTCTTTTGCCCGTACCAACCCAAGTGCCTCGTCAAATGACTGGTAGTGCACAGAGCTAAGGTCTGGATCAATCGTGTCATTCACCGAAGATCCCTTGGGATACGACAGGTGGTGTATTAACTTGAACTTTCCCTGCTCCCTCTTCAGGACCACTCCCAGCGGGGAGACCACCAGGTCCGGGAACGGGCGCTCCCGAAATGGCCCGATTACCCTCCCCAGCATCAACTCCTTCGCCAACTTTTCCTTCACCATGTGAGGGAATTCGTAAGCTGATTTAGTTATAGGGATCCTGAAACCTTCCCTCAACCCTGACGACAGGATGCCCGCTGCCTCCTGGTCAGGGTAAAGTGCCAACCATGGCGACATCGCCTCCACCCTAAGTGGAGTTGGTGCCCTTGACCCCAGCACCCCCTCTTGGATTCTGGGAGGCGGTACCGGACTCCCTTCTTTTCGCGCACTCTGAACCCGGGTGTGGTCCGCTACAAAACTTATAGATGTGGCGAAAGGAACAATTCGCTCCTCTGTCACACTGTTTGTCCTGGGATTTCCAGCATTCTCTCCCACGCTTCTTCTGCCTTGACCTTTCCCGCCCCAGTTTTGACCACAGGTGCATATCCTGTGTCCCAAAGTGCAATATGGGGTTTCCCACCATTTTCTTGCGGAATGCTACATCATAATCCCGCCATGCACCCTCTTTAAACCTCTTATGAATATCCTCAATAGTGTCCTGATATTTAAAGAGATTATGCCCTTGAGTGGGCCATTTGTCAACATAACAAGATGCTAGCACCCTAAATCCGGTCTGCCACTCCTCGTATGTCTCATGACGCCGAACTTTCTTGGGGCCCGACCCTTCGGCCACCCTCTCTTTCGCTCGGCATGCTTCCGGAGATAGTTCGTAGATATTAACATATCTACCTTCCTGTATTTTTTTAGTGACTCTTCCTTTAAGGTGCCCATACAAAGAGTGGACCAGGCACGGGTATGTATCCCCGTGCACCGCCACCTTCTGTGGTGCCACCTGGTTAGGCGTCAGTGCCGACGCCTCCACCACCTGTGATAAAGTAGTGCCCTCAACTACCCCTTGCGCAACCGCTTTCACTTGAACCTGCGCTGCCACTAATTTCTTTTCATTCTAAACATCTGGTGCTTCCCCTTACCCACTAACCCCAGCCCTGCCTCACTATCAGAACCTGAGTCACTAGAAGAAGAACCCATGTTTGTGTGTGTGATGTCAGTGATGGTGCACTCACCAGACTGCTCCAGCTGCTGCGATGTCCCAGCCGAAGGGGGCTGCTGAATAGCTGACGCTGATGTAGAAGGCTCCACATCACCTCTAGACACTGTGTTCTGGCTGCTTGATCCGGACTGCATTCTCTGCTCACAGAAGAAAATTCTACTTGAAGTCTGGAAGCAGGAAGAGGCCGGATACACTGCAACAGGACACTATAAAGGCAAGAGGTACACCCGCCCACCCACCTGCAACATTGTAACATACACACTCTAGAACACTCCAGACTTCAAGTCAGCTATCCCTTAATTTTGCTACAGGCCCACTAGAGGGCCCTCCACTGCCATTATACTATCATTTTAACCCTTACATCCAAGCCCCCTGCATAGTAACCTAATTACATCAGCCCCCAAATAACTTCCTTTCTCATGGACTCACCCAGAGGATCTCACCTACATGATGTGCATTGCAAACTGCTATAACCCAAGGAACACATCAACATGCTCTCCCACACTTTAAACTCCCTCATTGTTACCCAAGGGAACCTTTACACAGTGTACCCTTTGAACCCTAAGGGGTAGATTTATCAAGCAGCAGATGCTGCAATCTACCCACAATGTTTCCAGACCGCTGGAAACAAGAGAAAAGAAGCAGCGGTCGTAAGAGGTGGCTGACTGCAATTATTCCGATCAGATAAGATCGGGATGATTGACACTCCCTGCTAGTGGCGATTGGCCGTGGATCTGCAGGGGGAAGCATTGCACAAGCATTTAACTAGAAATGCTTGTGCAATGTTAAATGCTGACAGTGTATGCTGTTGACATTTAGCGATGTCGGACGGACATGATCCGCTACAGCGGTCCATGTCCATCCGACATTTAATAAATATACCCCTATATATCTACCAACCCTATTCAGCAAATTTAAAAGATTTTAGTCATGTACATTAAAACAATAAAAAAATAAATAAACTTTAAGTACTCGGCTGGATCAGCCTTTTGATGGGAATCTAACTTAAAAAGGAAGGCACAGATAAATAAGCTGTATAGTATAAATACATCCATAAATGTGATTTACACTGTAACATTCTTCTAAGTGTACATCAGGTCCTTTACATGACATTTTCAGAATAAGAATGAAATTAAAATGTGGCTTTATAAAATAATATATGAATTGTTTTTGGTCAGTGAGAAGTCATGTGACTTAGTGAAAATAGGTTTGCAACCATGAGCATAGGTACTGGGGTCGAATAGGAGGACACCTCTGCCCCAGGAAATCATGTGCAGAGAACAGATAATGCATAACCCCCACCCAGTTAAATGAGACAGGAGGATTGCTTAACAACTGGCCATACACGTCAGTTCTTGATCCTTGAAATGAACCCCTGATGCCCTGTTTTGGATCTCTATGTATGACCACACTTTCCACTGCTGCCTGTCTCTTCCAGCCGCTCCAAAAATCAAGAATTCTGCGGCTCAACCCTTTCCAAGCCATGCAACTCGGAAGGGAGCTATAAGCACCTGAATGCCGCATGGCTAAAGGGGGAGTGGTCCAGTTGGCTGTTGTGCCGGAGCAGATTCGAAAGGAGTTGCAGCTCAGGGCTTTCTCTGAGTCTTTCGGTTGCTAAAGAGATGTGATGGGCACCATGGGTTCTTAAAGTTTTAAAAGTCTGTTATATTTTCCAGCTCTAGATCTACAAATGTATGTATTTAATCTACATGTGATTGTAAAATATATTTTTTTTCTTGTCTGTGTTCCCATTTTTTTTTTGCTCCCATCTGCTGGACAGATTAACACACTATGGGCTAAATAAGGAGTTACACTATGGGCTAAATAAGGAGTTGAGTGCTATTTATCACTTAACACACATATTACAAGTTGAAAGTAAAATGTTTTTGTTGGCACTAGCCCAATGCATGCAAAAAGCCAAAGTATATTGCCATTGTGTAAACGTACTCCCCCATGGACTTCAATGGAACACAAAAAGTGGAAAAACATCTAACACCCATAAGCCCCCTACTCTAATAACCCCTAAACCACCACATAACCCACCACAAAGTTCCACACTGCCCTATTAACCCATACAATGCCTCACCCCATCACAAAGGACCCAATAACCTCTAACACCCCTAACCAGATAAAAAATAAACTAACATTACATAAAAAAGTTAACATTACAGAAAATTAAAAACCTACCATTAAAGGAAAAAAAAAATACCAAAAATAGAAAAGCATACAATTATGCCTATTCTAAAACTAAAGTCCTCTTAAAAAAAAAGCCCATTCCAAAATAAAAAACCCTATACAAACACTAAAATAAACTATAGCAATACCCCGTAGAAGTACTTTTTGTAGGGAATTGCTCTCAAGTAATTGCAGCTCTTCTTCACCAAAAAAAAAAAAAAACCTTCTACAATACAAGTAACCCCCAACTCCACAAAACAAAACTCAAGAAACAAACTCAACAAATTGCCCTGAAAAAGGCATTTGGGTGGGCATTGCCCTTAGATTGGTATGGCAGTGCCCTAAAGATCTTTGGCCGCTCAAAACCCCACACCCCACTATTCTAAAATAAAAAAACACCCCAAAAAAGCCTACCACTAAACTCCAAAGATGGTACTCACCAAACTTGAATCCATCTTCTATCTTCATCCTGGCAGTGTTGGTCTTCTCTCTTCATCCCGGCGGCAGTGATTGTCTATCGTCATCCTGCCTCATCCATCTTATTCATGCGGTCACCCGTCCAGACTAAATTTTTGAATGCAAGGTACCCCCTTTATATAGGGGTACCCTTGCATTACTATTGGCTGATTTTCAAAATCCAAATTCAAGTCAGCCAATAGAATGAAAGCTTTTTTTTTTTAGAATAGGGTTTTATTTGGGCAGCAGCATTGCCCTACCAAATTACCTTCTAAAGACAATGCCCAACTAAATGCTCCTTAGGTTTTTATTAGATAAGCTTTTTTTGTGGAGGAGGGGGGTTACTTGTAGAATGGGTTCTTTTTTGGTGAAAAGGAGCAGCAAATATATAAGCCCTTCTAAGGGCTATTGCTATAATTTATTTTAATGTTTGTATAGGGTTTTTTATTTTTTTAAATTGAGGCTTTTGTTTTAGCATAGGCATAACTGTAAGGGTTTTTTATTTTCTGTAATGTTAGCTTTTTTCTGTAATGTTAGTTTTTTTTGCTAACTTAGGGGGTGTTAGGTTAGGGGTGTTAAGGCCGTTAGATGGTTAAGGGGGTTAGAGGTTAGTGGGTACCTTGTGATGGGGGTGTGGCGTTTAATAGTTAATAGCGTAGAGGAGTCCTTTGTGATGTGGGGATGTGGAAGCATAGGGGCAAATAGTGTAGTGGGTACTTTGCGATGTGGGATAGATGGGTAGATAGATAGATATACAGGGGTGGAAAAATATAGCAATGGTTTACTAGTCAGGGGTAAAAAGCTACTAGCCCAAAGGTAAAAAGTTACTAGTAGACTCAGAAGCCTATCTATCAAGCTCCGGATGGAGCTTGAGGGCCCGTGTTTCTTGCGAGCCTGCAGGCTCGCCAGAAACAGCAGTTATGAAGCAGCGGTCTAAAGACTGCTGCTCGATAACCTGTCCGTCTGCTCTGAGCCGGCGGACACACATCGCTGAAAATCAACCCGATCGAGTACGATCGGGTTGATTGACACCTCCCTGCTGGCGGTGCAATGCTGAATACAGAGAGCGTATTGCTCTCCCCATTCAGCGAGGTCCGCCAGACCCTTGATAAATATCCCCCTCAATGTTAAATAGAGGAAAAAGTCAAATTTCTTAGTCATCCACAACAATTTCTAGGTTGTCCATGACTAGTGGACCACTGAAAATATATATATATATGTATCCTATGTATCCTTACAGAAGACATAATTTGCCTTTGACGTTATAGTAACACTGCTACAGCAGAGTAAGGGTATTTGTGTTTTCAAAATGTGGAAAAGTTTGGTTCATAAAAATTTTTTAAACTGAAGAGTTATGTGGGGATTCAGGTATATTTAAGTATTTAAATTCCAAAGCTACCGCCCATGTCTGCAACTTAAAGGGATAGTCAAGTCAAAATTAAACTTTCATAATTCAGATAGAGCATGCAATTTTAAGCAACTTTCTAATTTACTCCTATTATCAATGTTTCTTGATTCTCTTGGTATCTTTATTTGAAAAAGCAGGAATGTAAGCTTAGGAGCCGGCCCATTTTTGGTTCAGCCCCTGGTTAGTGCTTTCTGATTGGTGTCTAAATATAGCCACCAATCAGCAAGTGCTACCTAGGTGCTGAACCCAAAATGGGCCAGCTCCTAAGCTTACATTCAAATATAGATACCAAGAGAATGAAGACAAATTCATAATAGCAGTAAATTAGAAAGTTGAAAAATGAAAGTTTAATTTCGACTAGACTATCCCTTTAAATGACAGGACCTAGTAGCTCTCTTAACTAGTATTATGGTTTGAGAAAAGTATTGAGTAGACCTCCATTGCCTCAATAACAATCTATCAGGAGCTGCATTTTTGGGCTTTTTTGGGCCCAAAAGGCCACTTTTTGATTCAGTGCAATCACAGTAGAGCAAATTTTGTCTCTTTCTCACACTAGCAATGAGTTTTGACAGCTTAAAAAAAGCCCTATCTACACTATGGTGATAAAAACTGCTCAGCGATCACAAAACATTTTTGCCTCACTTTCTGAGACCACTTTTTGTGTTATCGAATTTCTCACCTCAAGGCACGTGATAATTCCTCAGAAGGGCTTTTCAGCCATCTGTTGGACTTTTTCATGGATATTTTCAAACAGTGTTATACATTGCACCTACATTCTGTAATGGCCAAAGGAGACATTCTAGAATTTTGGTATTGATTCATTAAACCTCCTCTCAGAGGCTGTATCCAGTCAATAGGGTACACATTTACATATGTATAGGAGCAAATACATATCTAAATGTGATGATGTGATATCATATACAGCTAACGGCATCTGTAGGAATACTCACTTCCAGAGATCTACATCTACAAATGGAGTGATTTATAAATCATATTTAATATCTAATTGTATTTCTCACAATAGCGTGATTGTCATAAACAGTGCAGACATTATTAAAATTGTGTTGCTACAGAAGATTGCATACTCCGGGCTGTCAGAGTTGTTAACTATTGCAATTTGTTTCCATCTGCACCACTGCTAACGCATTTAAATGCATCTATTAGGTTGCTGGTATGGGCAGACTGTGCACTGTTTTGTATCACTATATGGAAATTTGACAACTTTCATAAGGATTATTTTTAAACAAGATTTTTTTCTAGTGTTTTTTAAAAGCCCCGTTCCATTTTGGGTGAACTGTAGACAAAATGATGACTGCAAGCTTTTATGTAAAACACTTAAAATATATATATTTTTACAGGATTTTATCAAATGTTTTGCCAGATTGTGCAATCGTGAAGGTGCTTTTATAGTGAACAAGCCTCCATGCATGCTAAGTGCAAACTCAATGACAACAGTGCGCCTATTATTGAACTTGTAATCTGGAACGAGCATTCACGACCGTGAGTTCAATAATGTTTGCACTGTTGTGAATGAGTTTGCACTTAGCATGCATAGAGATTTGTTCCCTATAAAAACACGTTCACAATTGCGCAATCTCATTTAAGGGGTCTCTTAGAAATATACTAAGCAGCAAGGAAATGTGGTTGAAAATTACAGTTTTAAAGAAATTAAAATCCTAATAAAAATATCTAAATATTTTAAGCGTTTTAAATAGAAACTCACAATCACCATTTTGTGTACGGTTCAACCCCCATATCTGAATGCAGTTTATGTAAAGTAGTCCCAATAGTTCATTGAAACTACTGGCAAATATAATTAGTTTCATGTCTCATCTCCACATATTAGGTCTACTTCAAATACTGAAAATTTGAAAAACTAGTTATAAATTTAAAGTTGAGTTAACAATCTTTAATGCTGAATCATAACTCTCCAAAAGATAACAATTCATATGGATGAGTTTACAATGCCAACTTGAATGATGAGAATATAGTATTGTTCAGTTGATATGGGTAGTGTGTGACTGAATCAACACAAAAATCATCTTATATATGTGAAAACATTATTTTCATACACTATGGGGCCTATCTATCAAGCTCCTTATGAAGCAGCGGTCACAAAGGCTGTTGCTCCATAACCTGTCCGCCTGCTCTGACTAGGCGGACAGACATCGCCAGAAATCAACCCGATCGAGTACGATCGGGTTGATTGACACCCCCTGCAGGCGTCCCATTGGCTGCGAGTCTGCATGGGGCGGCGTTGCACCAGCAGCTCTTGTGAGCTGCTGGTGCAATGCTGAATACGGTGAGCATATTGCTCGCCGTATTCAGCGAGGTCTGGCGGACCTGATCCGCACTGTCGGATCAGGTCCGCCAGACTTTCTTAAAGCCTGTAGCTTTACATTTCATGCTTTTTTTTTTTTTATACCTAGAACCAACAAATATTCTTAACGTCACTCAAACAGAAAAAGTAATATCCAGCACATCATTCAACCGGGTGACCATCAGCTGCAATTTTATCCAACCCAAAGACAAAGAATTGATGTCTTTTGACGTGTACTGGATGGCTGGGAAATACAAAGAAGACTATGTCTATCACCACAAAACAGATTTTATACACCCCTTATATAAAGGCAAGACCCAGCTGGTAAACAAATCACATCTTCTCCTGGAGGTGATGCATGATATGGATAACACCACATTTTATTGCCGTGTGGTAATAAGAAAGTACTTGCCAAAGATAAACAAGCAACCTTATTTTATTGACACTTTACTAGCTGAAGGTCCTGGAACTCTTCTTAAAGTCTACGGTATGTAAAATGTTATTAATATTACCAGCTCTTTACATTCATGCATCACAATGATTCAATGAATATTACATGTTTGAGAGCATCCCCTTTTAATATAAACAGTAATAATACATACTAGAAAGCAAGTGACAGTTGATTGGTTCAGCAATATGTAAACACAAATCCACTTGCTGCAGCTTAGAAATATATTTAGAGACACTACAAACATAAATAATGATCATACAATCACATAAATACTCTAAGTAGGAAGTGACACGTGAATCGCATGTCAAAATAACCAAAGTGTAAACACATTCAGGATTGGTTATTAAGAAAGATTCATGGCAATAGTAACATACCAGAAGGAATATATGTTAGATCTATGACCCTATCACAGAATAGACACAGGAGAGACGATTGAACCCAGCACACCTCTCTAAAGAAGCATTTAGGTAGTTGTTTTTTTCATGGAACCATGTCTCCTTATTTTAACTTGTTTGTCTGACTTCTTATTTATTGAATTACTATTGGGAAAATGGACAGGGAGGAAGAGGGAATGGAAAATATGGGTTCTATTTATACAAAAAATATATTTAAATGAGTAAAATATTATTTGTTACTTGAGCTACAACTACTTTACTATGCCATGAGAAATTCAAATACAATTAATTTATTAAATATATGGGGAAAGTTCTATTTTCCAGTCTCTGCCAAATTACCAATGAGACTACATTTTTTGGGGATATATGTTAGGTGACATTGAAAGTTCCCATATAAAATTGGTTTTGAATTTGCTATCATTTATTTCTAAAGGGAACAACAAATTTGCAACTAATGTTCACTCTCTGCTCTTTATACCCACCTATTATTAAGACCTTCAGTTTAAGTGTTTTAATTCAGAAATTCTTGGCAGCTCTGTGAATATATAAACCTTATGACAAATAAAGTTTTAAATGCTGTCAACACAAATACAATAAAATGTATGAAACTATGGTGCCAAAATATCAAATGGCGGGCGAACATGATTCGCTGTAGTGAATCATGTCCACCCGACATCGCTAAATGCCAACAGCGTATACTCTAATTTTACCAATGTTCTACAATTTGAAATCTCGCAATCGTGCAAGTGATCATGAGATTTCAATGATGGGATCGCGTCAGGGGGGCATCCCTATTATGGGGGCGTCCCTATGATGCTAGGCACGCCCTCCAGACCACAATCCCATCAGGGAAGCGCCAATGGCTTTAGGAAAGCCACCGGGTTAGGACGTTGTATTCCATCAATCAGCGTTAAAGCCCAAAAAAATTCGGACATAATATAATGATGTAATGTCGTTAAAAGGTTAAAAAACAGGGACACTTTCATTCATGAAACTTTACATTGCATAATTTTTTTAAAAATGCGTACCTATACCTGCAGCTCCTCTGTACTTACTTCAGCAATGACAAAACCAGCTTCCTCCAATCATGGCGTGCACCCCAGAGCGTCCATCTCGTGAGGACATGCCATGATTGGAGGAAGCCGGTTTTGTCATTGCTGTGCTAAGTACAGCATGAGAAGCAGGTGGGGGATCGGTGATCCAGCTTTGAAGTATTTTTAAAAACGGGCACTCATTCAATAAAATGTACATTAACTTTAAGCATGTTACACTTTTTTATCTAGCAAAATGAAACCTGGCGAGTTTGCTTTTGAATATGTAAGGCACTAAATGTAGTGATAGAAAAAGTCATATATGTGTAAAAAGAAGCAAATGCAAATTAAAGCAAGCCAAACACATTATAATGTTATTTTATACTGTCATCAGTACCTGTTCTCCCTTTCCATGGAAGGGTAGGTGCAATGATTTCACTCCATGCCATCAAACTTAAGAGAGTTGGCCCAGGGAGCAAGGGAAGAACTTTGGTCAGAATGGGATATAAAGGAAAAGTTTAAAGAGGTAAAGAGGGTTTTTCTTGTACTCTGTATTGTCTCTATTAGAATGAAAATAGGCAAAGTGGTATATTAAAGGTCCATGATACCCAAATGTTGAAACACTTGAAAGTGATGCAGCATAGCTGTAAAAAGCTGACACGAAAATATCACCTTTACATCTCTATGTGAAAAAGAAATATATTTTACCTCAAAATGTCCTACGTATTCACACCCCATTGTAAAGGACTTTAAGCAGCAAATCAGGGACCGGCAATGGAGTGAGTCTCATGCACACTCATGTTATTTCCATATTCAGTTTAAGGAAGTTTACTAGGAAATCTCATGAGTGTTAAGTGAAATCTCCTGAGATCACAGTAAAAGAGTTCATGACCTCAGCACTGTTGATGCTGATTGGCTGCTGTTCATTTCTTCATGTATTTTTATTTTTTTACCTGCAGCTGGACAGCAGCTGAAGTATAACTTTTTACACAGCACTTACTCTGCTAAGCTGAGGAGATTGGGTTAATTTCTGTCCGCCACCTCAGAGCAGGCGGACAGGTTATGGAGCAGCAGTCTTTAGATGCTTCATAACTTCTGTTTCCGGCTATCCTGAAGGCTCACCAGAAACACGGGGCATCAAGCTCCCTACGGAGCTTGATAAATATGCCCCTATATCTCAACAATAGTGATTGGTCGGGGTGCTGGAGAGTAGAGTAAAGATAGAGGAAGGAAAGGGTTCCTGGGGTTTGATGTTGGACTAGATACAATAGTGGAGAAAAAAGATGAAAGACTAAAGGCTTTTATTTATTTAGTCAAGAGGAAACCAGCATATAATTGAGATTTTCTGCAATCCTCAGCAGTGTAAGAACATTGTTGTTTGTTTTGTATGCCAAGATTTTTTCTTAAAGGGGCAGTAAACTTACAAAATAATGTTATATAATTCTGCACATAGTATAGAATTATATAACATTATCTTAGAACAAACTTTATGCAACATAATATTGCAGCTAAAATTTGTTTATTAAAGAGGATTTTTCAGACTGCCGCTCTTTGTTCTACTGAGCGGGTCTGGTTTTCCCTCTGAGCGCGATCGGGCCGGGCTGTGACTAGACAGCTGCCCAGATGCATTCAGGGGGAAAACCAGACCTGCTCAGAAGAGCAAAAATCCTTTTTATAATCAAATTTTAGCTGCAATATTATGTTGCATAAAGTTTGCACTAAGATAATGTTATATAATTCTGCACTATGTGCAGAATTATATAACATTATTTTGTAGGTTTACTGCCCCTTTAATACAACTTGTGGTTTACTGTGGTGGGTACAGATATGTCCAGTATTGATGTGAGTATAGGGTATATATATATATATATATATATATATATATATATATATATATATATATATACTGTGTATATATATATATATATATATATATATATATATATTGTTTTAATTAACTGACCTGGGCAAGAAGATAGGGGAAGTCTATTCTGAAATATTTTTATTGTGTTATATATGCTGTTGCTAAAGTAAAGTTGAATGTTAGGAGATGACGGTTAGGGAACGTGAGATTAGAGAATTAAAGTTATTGAAGAGATTTAAAAATAATAAACAGCTAGATTACGAGTTTTGCGTTATGAGGGATGCAGTGCTAACTTGCATGTTATTGTCACCGCTCACTTACCTACAACGCTGGTATTACAGGTTTTCATAAACCCGGCGTTAACAGGCAAGAAGCGAGCGTAGAGCAAAATTGAGCTCCATACCGCACTCCAATACCAGCGCCGCTTAAGTCAGCGGTGAGCTGGTTGTACGTGCTCATGCACAATTTCCCCATAGACATCAATGGGAAGAGCTGGCTGAAAAAAAGCCTAACACCTGCAATAAAGCAGCGTAAAGCTCTGTAACGCAGCCCCATTGATTCCTATGGGGAAACACATTTTATGATTACGCCTAACACCCTAACATGAACCCCGTGTCTAAACACCCCTAATCTACCGCCCCCGACATCGCCGACACCTACATTATACTTATTAACCCCTAATCTGCCGCCCCCGATATCGCCGACATCTACATTATACTTAATAACCCCTAATGTGCATCTGTTCCAATTAGCCAATAGAATGCAAGCTCAATCCTATTGGCTGATTGGATCAGCCAATAGGATTTTTTCACCTTTAATTCTGATTGGCTGATAGAATTCTATCAGCCAATCGGAATTCAAGGGACGCTATCTAAAGGAACATTCATTCAGCAAGAAGACATCGATTGAAGAGGATGCTCCGCGCCGGATGTCTTGAAGATGGAGCCGCACCGCGCCGGATGGATGAAGATAGAAGATGCCGTCTGGATGAAGACTTCTGTGGGCTTGGATGAAGACTTCAGCCTCTTGTATGAAGACTTCTGCAGGTTTCGATGAGGACTTCTGCCGCTTCGTTGAGGATGGATGTCAGGTCTTCAAAACTGTAAGTAGATCTTCGGGGATTAGTGTTAGGCTTTTTTAAGGGTTTATTGGGTGGGTTTTATTTTTAGATTAGGGGTTTAGGCAATTGAAAAAGAGCTAAATGTCCTTTTAAGGGCAATGTCCATCCAAATGCCCTTTTCAGGGCAATGGGGAGCTTAGGTTTTTTTAGATTAGGTTTTATTTGGGGGGTTGGTTGTGTGCGTGGTGGGTTTTACTGTTGGGGGGTGTTTGTATTTTTTTACAGGTAAAAGAGCTGATTTCTTTTGGGCAATGCCCCGCAAAAGGCCCTTTTAAGGGCTATTAGTAGTTTAGTTTAGGCTAGGGTTTTTTCTATGGGGGGAGGGCTTTTTTATTTTGATAGGGCTATTAGATTAGGTGTAATTAGTTTAAATATGTGATAATTTCATTTTTTATTTTGTGTAATTTAGTGGGGGTTTTTTGTTGTTGTAATTTAGGTAATTGTATTTAATTGTAGTGTAATGTTAGGTGTTAGTGTAACTCAGGTTAGGTTTAATTTTGCAGGTAAATTTGTATTTATTTTAACTAGGTAGCTAGTAAATAGTTAATAACTTTTTACTAACTATTCCACCTAGTTAAAATAAATACAAACTTGCCTGTGAAATAAAAATAAACCCTAAGCTAGCTGCAATGTAAACAATAAATAAAGCACACAAAGAATAAATGCGCCCCACACTCCAAGAACTAAAAAACTCAAAATGAGTACAAATTTAAACTGTAAAGTAAAAAGGATATGCTGCCTTAAAGTGACATAAAAGATGCACAGGGTGTTCGAAGGGTTGCTGCCACAAATGTTACACGGTTCTGGAGACCGGATCAGCTACAAGATATAAAAGAAAGAAAACAGGGCGCAACACCTCTAAGTGTAATATGTTGATTAAAACAATATATTTATTACATCTCACAAATACACACTCACTGAATAAAACCTCAAACAATATGAGGTATGACAACAGCACTGGGGAACAGCAAAGGTCTCTCAAAGCATTTTCACTGCAGAGTACAAACAGTTAACTGCATCTGAATATCCGGTTTATGATGTATGTTTTCACTCGTGTCAAATGACACTAATCACTGATTCCTTGATATGATTTTGGTCCTTAAGATAGTCCCCACACACAAAGTACAACAAAGTAGCACAGTTCAAGCAATCAATTAAAAAATATACAGTATCACCATGCTTTGTCCGAAATCAGCTGTCTCACAAGTGTAAAGCCGGCAACTTGCAAGAGCTGGAGCGGATAACGTGATGACGTAAAGACGGTGGGCGTGGCCTTATGCGTTTCATAGGGAATCCCCCTACTTTGTCAGAGGCTGCCCACTTGATCCACCTTACGTCTTTTATACTTGTCCAAGGTTCCTCCCCTTATTAGCAAATGGTCAGTATTATTTCTGATACCCATTGTTAAGGATTATGTTGGACTCTTTAAACACTGTATTTCCTATCATACTCAGTACAAATTTGGACAAATTTGCTTACGCCTACACATGCCCTAAATTGATCACAGTTACCAAACATATTTAATATGATAAAAAGACAACCATAAAAAGATAAAAAATAAAAAATATATGCAATAAAACCCTATAATAAATTCATTGATACTGATTTGTGATGTAATAAAACAGAATTACAAGGTAAAGATGATTGTTGATACCAGCTCTTATAATAAATTAATTTATATATCCTATATTCGATATTAAATCAATGCTCTTCATATTTATTTCTCAAACATTTCATTGAGACCACCGAAAATAATTTGATCCAATAATCAAAATGAAAAAATCGAAACTGTTGTAAGAACCATTCTAAAAAGACCATATCTGATTTTAACCTATTAATAATTGCCTAGAGAAAAGCTTGGTAATGTACCTAAAGCTACATATGTGTTTACATATATATATATATATATATATATATATATATATATATATATATATATATATACACAAGAGGTCAACTATGTCTAATGTAGCTATCACATCTTCCGTGATTGCATTACCCTTATATACATATACACCCCATATTTCATCATCCCTTCTATAAATGTTAACAATCCACTAGTAAATGTAAGTGTAATCTATAACACAAAAAATAAATAAAGTTTCACCCATTCTTGTGATGGTTGTATGGGACAAATAAGAAATAAAACCACAAAAAACTCCACCACTACATCAAACTAATGTGATAACATATGTAAGTTATGTGGTGATGTGATTCATAGGGGGATTTGATAAATGATCAGAGAAGTTCCTCAGGTATCTCTAGCTATATTAATGACGTACCTATCAAATGAATGGTAATCTACTACATTTAAAAGTATATGGATACCTAATCATCAATTAAAAATGCCGCTAAATCAATCTCTCGGTTCATCCCATTTGGTTCAAGAGATCCCAATGTCGTCTCCCTTCTTCTTAAAGCTATAAGTCTATTTCCTCCTTTTACGTCAAGCTTTACTCTTTCTAGTGCTTTGACTTTTAGGCTACTTGGATCTTTGTTATGTACCTCCGAAAAATGAGCTGAAACTCCATGGGACAAAACTCCTTTTTCAATATTAACCAAATGTTCCCTAAAACGTGTTTTCAAGCTCCTTTTCGTCCTACCTATATAAATTTTCCCACAGGAACAAGAGAGATGATAAACTACATGAGTACAATTTAGGGACTCCTTGATTGGATATTTCCTATTATCTCTTTAGGATTTGAACTCTGAGTTCTCTTTATCTAAATGTAGGCAACTTAGACAGTTTTGTCTACCACATTTGAAGAAACCAGAAGATTTCTTTTGTAACCAATTACTCTGTCCAGCATTTTCTCTCAATTTGCTAAGAGCTAAAATATTTTTCAAGTTATGATTCTTTTTAAAAATTATCTGTGTTCTTTCAGTTAAAATGTCTTTTAAAATTGGATCCTGCAATAAAACTGGCCAGTGTTTTTTAAAAGATTTCTCTATTTGTCTGGAGGCTCTATTGTTTTTAGTTATGAATAACGGCTGATTTTTGGATCTCTCCGACTTCTCCAATTTCCTATCCTTTTTAGGTATTAATAGTGTACTCCTGTCTATATTTTTTGCCCTAGTGTATGCATTGAGCACTAATGAAGGATCATAACCTTTGCTCATAAATCCATTCTTCAATACTTCTGACTCTTTTTTTCAAAGGTGGTTCAATTTCTGACCCTTTGAAATGGCCCAAAGGGAATATTTCGGATCCATTTATGATGTCCACTAGTGGCATGTAAATATGCATTAGTATCAGTTGATTTTTTAAATAGACTAGTGATTATTTTGTCTCCTCTATGAGTTAGGGTGAGGTCCAAAAAGGTTATATGATCAGCATCATGTGACTCAGTAAACTTTAAATTTAAAAGATTCTGATTCACATGTTGTACCAATCCTGCCACTTCCTCTAAAGTCCCCTTCCAAATTATGAGGATATCATCAATGAAGCGAAACCACTTCACAATTTTATCTCTGAAGGGGTTATTAGTGTAGATATATAGATCCTCCCACCACCCCATGTACAAGTTTGCGAAATTGGGGGCAAACTTCGTCCCCATCGCTGTACCGGTCGTTTGGAGATAAAATTCTCCTTCAAATAGAAAATAATTTTTCTTCAGAATGAAATCAATACAATTTAAAATGAATGATCTCTGTGATAGGTCTATATATCCAGTCTGTCTTAAATAATATTCAATAGCTGATTGACCTAAGTCATGTGGTATGCATTTGTATAACGAGGAGACATCTAAGGTCACCCACATGTATTCCTCACTCCAGGTACATTGCGAAAGTTGTGTTATGATTCTGTTGAATCTCTTACGTATGATCGGAGACAGGGGACCATAGGTTTTAATATGTCATCAACATATTGTGATAATTTGGATGTTAGTGACCCAATCCCGGACACTATTGGGCGTCCGGGAGGATCCTCTAACATCTTGTGAATTTTGGGGAGGTGGTAAAAAATTGCAATTCTCGGCTCCATCACCCTCAAAAATTCAAATTCTGATTTTTCAAGAATCCCAAAATCTCTTGCTCTAGATATCAGACCATCATATTGTTCCTTAAAGACCTTTGTTGGATTATTCTTAAGTTTAACATATGTGTTGTTATCACCTAACCTCCTTCAACACAATTCCACCTCCCTTATCTGGTCCACGAATGACTAATGTACTATCGCTTTTTAGATTGCTTAGTGCTCTTTTTTCCTTCAGGCTCATATTATGTATAACATTACCCTTTTTATTTATACAAATATGCTCAAGATCTTTTAATACTAACTTATTGAAGACTGGTATAAATTACCCTGTGCTTGTAATGGAAAAAATGTGGAGTTTGGTTTGAGACCTCTATGGTTAACCTTAAGATTCATTGATTCAGCCTCCAGGTCTTCCAATATGTGGACTAAGTATTTCGTGTTTGCAATTTCATTGCCTTCTTCACACTCATTTTCAAGTGTGAGTAATGAGTCTAAAGTAAAGGATTCATCACCTATATTGGGCGACCCATCCTCCATACTTACAAAATCCAACCTATTTGCATTTCTGGCATGAAGTCTTCTGAGGGTTAACTTCCTTGAAAATTTTTCAAGATCAATAAATAAATAAAAATATTTTGGATTATTGGTGGGCGCAAAGGACAGGCCTCTCTCTAGGACACTTGTCTCTGTCTTAGTCAAGATTTTTTTACTAATGTTAAATATTTTTTGGCCGTTCTCTTTTATTATTGCCATTCTCTCTCTTTTATTCTTTTTGAGTTGGAGTCCCACTCCTCCTCTACATCCTCTTCTCTTTCTCCTCTTTTGGGGTTTCTCCCCATTGGGGAGTTGCATACCCCTAAAAAAGAAGAAGAAGAAGTGGAGGGTCCTTGGTACTCATCTCGAGTCTTATTAAAATATTTTCCTGTATTTCCCATATTTTGCCAATTTGGGAATTTCGGTCTTGCACCCATATTATCATATGCTATTAATTCTCTTGTATTTGCATATAAATTTTTATTTTTACCTTTGTTTTTATTTGGATGCTGATAGGTCCTAACCTGATCATTTCTCTGTTCTATTCATCTATTATTCCCTCCTTCATAATGCATGTGTTCTCTATTTGAAAATCTTCGCACTCCAAATTTTTGTTTTGGAGTCTCTTGATTCCTTATATTATAATTCTGTGTTTCCTTGCTCTTATTTTTATTTTTATTAGAACTATTATTTTGGGTATATTCCTTATTTCCCCATAAAAGTTGGTATGTCCCTTCTTAAGTTGCTTCACAGAATTCACAGGATTACTGTTCTGACCTTTCTTATTATTTTTCTTTTTATTGGTGTTTAAATTAAATCTAGGTTGGCCATTCACATGAAAATGTTTTGACCTATCTTATATTTCAACTGATTCACTAGTGTCTGTTTCCTGATTCATATCTTCCCTATTTGTATTAGCTGCCAGAAAAGCATTATTTAATTTATTTTTCTTAATTTTAATGACCTCTGACTCAAAAGTAGCTATAGATTGCCTATTTCTCTCATCTAGATCATTAAAATGTTCACTAGTGCCACACTTTTCTAGATCGCTTTCAATATCTTTTATTTGTTCAGTTAAAAGTTTCACTTTCTTATCTCTATATTTAATAGCAATATTGATTAATTTATTAGAACATTCTCCCAGAGCTTCCTCCCACTCTGTGTGTAATTCAACTTCCTCTAACTCACAAATGCAAGTTTTAGACATTTTTAGCCCATTTGGTACTAAGTTATTTTCTTTATAGTTCTCAAGGGCTATCATATCGTACCAGTGTCTGATTTGCATTTTTGAAAGTTTTTCTAATTTTTTAAAAAGGAATTCAGGATTCATTTGTTCATCTAAATCGCTAGAAAAATTAGTAGATAAAATTCTACTCCTATTAGTGACACTGAAATATTTGCCATATTTGGTTGTCATAGTGTTAATTGTTATTTAAAAAATGTAAATGAACCAAATATGTGTTTATCACACAAATAGTAGTAGACAACTAAGTTAGCTGTTATATACAAATCAACAATCAATTGTAATTTCAATAGATCTTATGTTGCAAAAACAAGTGACATCAAATTATTTCACAATTCAATTCTCTTGGAAAGTAGGTCTGCTCTTAAGTACCAGAAATAGGATATAACAGAAGGTATGCCTATAATGTAAACAATAAATAAAGCACACAAAGAATAAATGCGCCCCACATTCTAAGAACTAAAAAACTCAAAATGAGTACAAATTTAAACTGTAAAGTAAAAAGGATATGCTACCTTAAAGTGACATAAAAGATGCACAGGGTGTTCGAAGGGTTGCTGCCACAAATGTTACACGGTTCTGGAGACCGGATCAGCTACAAGATATAAAAGAAAGAAAACAGGGCGCAACACCTCTAAGTGTAATATGTTGATTAAAACAATATATTTATTACATCTCACAAATACACACTCACTGAATAAAACCTCAAACAATATGAGGTATGACAACAGCACTGGGGAACAGCAAAGGTCTCTCAAAGCATTTTCACTGCAGAGTACAAACAGTTAACTGCATCTGAATATCCGGTTTATGATGTATGTTTTCACTCGTGTCAAATGACACTAATCACTGATTCCTTGATATGACTTTGGTCCTTAAGATAGTCCCCACACACAAAGTACAACAAAGTAGCACAGTTCAAGCAATCAATTAAAAAATATTTCACCACGCTCTGTCCGAAATCAGCTGTCTCACAAGTGTAAAGCCGGCAACTTGCGAGAGCTGGAGCGGATAACGTGATGACGTAAAGACGGTGGGCGTGGCCTTACGCGTTTCGTAGGGAATCCCCCTACTTCGTCAGAGGCGGCCCACTTGATCCACCTTACGTCTTTTATACTTGTGAAAACATACATCATACACCGGATATTCAGATGCAGTTAACTGTTTGTACTCTGCAGTGAAAATGCTTTGAGAGACCTTTGCTGTTCCCCAGTGCTGTTGTCATACCTCATATTGTTTGAGGTTTTATTCAGTGAGTGTGTATTTGTGAGATGTAATAAATATATTGTTTTAATCAACATATTACACTTAGAGGGGTTGTGCCCTGTTTTCTTTCTTTCATATCTTGTAGCTACAATGTAACTATTAGTTATATTGTAGCTAGCTTAGGGTTTATTTTACAGGTATTTAGTTTTAAATAGAAATTATTTTGTTATTAATAGTATGTTTTATTTTAGATTTTTTTTTTAATTATATTTAAGTTAGGGGGTGTTAGGTTTATGGTTAGACTTAGGTTTAGGGGTTAATAAATTTAGTATAGTGGCAGCAACATTGGGGGCGGCAGATTAGGGGTTAATAAATGTAAGTAGGTGGTGGCAATGTTAGGGGCGGCAGATTAGAGGTTACTAATATTTAACTAGTGTTTGCGAGGCAGGAATGCGGCGGTTTAGGGGTTAATATGTTTATTATAGTGGTGGCGATGTCCGGAGCGGCAGATTAGGGGTTAATAATTTTATTTTAGGGTTTGCGATGCGGGAGGGCCTCGGCTTAGGGGTTAATAGGTAGTTTATGGGTGTTAGTGTACTTTTTAGCTCTTTAGTTATGAGTTTTATGTAACGGCGTTGTAGCATAAAACTCTTTACTACTGACTTTAGATTGCATTACGAATCTTGGCGGTATAGAGTGTACCGCTCACTTTTTGGCCTCCCAGGCAGACTTGTAATACCGGCGCATAGGAAGTCCCATTGAAAAAAGGACTTTACGCAAATTGCGTAAGTTAATTTGCGTTAAGGCCAAAAAAGTGTGCGGTGCCCCTAAACCTGCAAGACTCGTAATACCAGCGGTAGTGAAAAGCAGCGTTATGAGCCTTAATGCTGCTTTTTCACTCATACCACAAAACTCGTAATCTAGCCGAAAGATATCAAAACCTGAAAACTTTTTTAAAGTGATATGAAACCCAAATTTGTCTTTCATGATTCAGTTAGAGCATGCAGTTTGAAACATCTTTCAAATTTATATCTATTATCACATTTTCTTCATTCTCTTGGTTTCTTTTGTTGAAAAGCAGGGATATGACCTCAGGAGCGTGCAAGTGTCAGGAGCACAATATGGTAGCGATTTTGTAAGAATGTTATCCAGCTGCAAGAGCACTAGATGGCAACACTATTTCAACAAAGAATACCATGGGGAGCTAAGCCAAATTGATAATAGACGTAAATTGGAAAACAAAAATTTTAATTTTATGCTCTGTCTGAGTCACAAAAATATTTTTTGTTTTTCATATCCCTATAATGATTTTGACTTAAAGTTTACTGAATACAATTGATTTAAAAAATATGTTTATAATATAAATAAAGCCTTGGATTAAAGGGACATGAAACCCAAAACTTTTTCTTCACGAGCATACAATTTTAAACAACTATCCAATTTAATTCAATTACCAATTTTGCTTCATTCTCTTGGTATACTTTATTGAAGGAGCATCACTGCACTACTAGAAGCTAGCTGAACACATTGGTAATAATGAGGTATATATGTGCAGCCACCAATCAGTATCTGGCTTTAAAGTGATGGTACATTTAAGAGTATAACAAATTCTAAGATTTACTGTCACTAAAAATAATCATGAGTTTATCTAATTGTTTTGTAAAAATCAGTGTAACACTCATCCTAGTTGTTAGGAAAGGATATCGCTAACAGAGCACCTCCAGGAACCCATTTCACAGAGCTCTTCTCCAATGAGGTGACGTTTCAACCTCTAGACCAATAGCCGTGAGTGTCAGCTGACATCCTAGCACAGCTAGAGGTCTAAATGTCACCTCATTGGAGAAGAGCGCTGTGCTATGGGCGGCTGAATGCTCTCTGTTAGCAATATACTTTCCTAACCTCTAGGGTGAGTGTAACGCTGTTTTTTACAAAATAATGAGAGAAACTCATGTTTATTTTTAGTGATGGTAAATCCTAGCATTTGTAACATGCTTGTATTTACTATCACTTTAAGCTCCTGAGCCTACCTAGTTGTATTTTTCAACAAAGGATACCAAAGGAATGAAGCAAATTAGGTTCTATAAGTAGATTGGAAAGTTGTTTAAAATATAATGCTCTATCTGAATAATGAGAGAACATTTTTGGGTTTATGTCACTTTAGTTTAGATAGCAAACAAATATCTAAAAGGGTATTATATTGATGTATTTACAAATGGTATCATTAAGACATAATGTTCAGTGTTTTTGTTTATATTATAATAAAAAAACATTGCATTATTAACCAGTCTACTCTGATGTTTTTCAGATACTTCCTCGCATACAGCAGTTGCTGTAGGGTGTGTGGTTGCTCTCCTTGTTTTCTTTCTAATAGGTGTATTCTACATTTTGAAAAGGAAAGGTAATATTTTAAAGAAACATTAAATAATTGTACATATAGATATATAGGAGTCAATTTACCAAAGCCTCAACTGTCAATACACTGTAATTATGCGTCAAATTAATTACATTAAATTGATATTTGCGCTCAACTGAGTAATAGCAGTGCATGCCTATGTGCGCTAGCATGACAAGTTATGTGTAATGTGAACGCGGCCTTGTGGGTAATATATATATATGTGTGTGTGTGTATATATATATATATATATATATATATATATATATATATCATAGTTTAAAAAAAAAAAAAAAAAAAGAAAGGCTCTGTTTCTGTTTAAACAGAGTGATAGCAAAAATGCTAAATTTCTTCAGTATTTTGGGCAGGTTTTGCTTTGAAATTCCTGGTAATGAAGGGGTTAATCATGTTCATATTGAATCACAGTTTAAATAGCTCTCATAATCCCTCCCATCAAGTGTGAAATCCAATTTTATATTGCCACCTAGTGGTCTCAACAATTATTTATGCAATTGTATACACAAATTAACTCTATACATGCCAAGATTTAGAAACAGCATATTATTGATACATTGTTTCTTTGAAACCGTCGGTGATAGTGAAGGTTCTTGCAAATGTGTATTATATCACTTTTTATTAATAAATATTTTTTACTCTATCCGTTGTGAAAGCCACTTCTGTGTCTCCATTAGAGATGGGCGAATGTTTTGCAAAAATCGAAAAATGAAGCAAATTTTATCACGTTCGTTTGAAATATTTACATAACATTCTAACATTCGATTTTCAAATGTTTGGTTTCTAATTTTACGATTACATTCGAAAATATTTGTTTCGAAAAATTCGAATGTATATATATAATAGTATTTCTAATGCTTTCTTTAAATGTAATATTCGAATTCGAAAAATTTGCATTTATATATTTGTAATAGTATTTCTAAACTTTATTTAAATGCAATATTCGAATAAAAAAAACAACAAATTTATATGTTTCTAATAGTATTTCTAATGCTTTCTGTAAAGGGACACTGAACCCATTTTTTTTCTTTCATGATTCAGATAGAGCAAGCAATTTTAAGCAACTTTCTAATTTAATTCTATTATCAATTTTTCTTCGTTCTCTTGCTATCTTTATTTGAAAAAGAAGGCATCTATGCTAAGGAGCCAGCAAATGTTTGTTTCACTTGTTTATTGGTGCTGTCCAATCAGCAAAGACAACCCAGGTTGTTCACCAAAAATGGGCCGGCATCTAAAATTACATTCTTGCTTTTCAAATAAACATACCAAGATAATGAAGAAAATTTGATAATAGGAGTAAATTAGAAAGTTGCTTAAAATTGCATGCTCTATCTGAATCACAAAAGAAAAAAATTTGGGTTCAGTGTCCCTTTAACCCCTTAATGACAACTGACGTACCAGGTACGTCCTGCAAAAACTAGCAGTTAGTGACAATGGACGTACCTGGTACGTCAGTTGTTTAAGAGAGTGCTGGAAGCGATCGCAATCCAGCAGCTCTCAGGGTATTGCAGTGATGCCTCGATATGGAGGCATCCTGCAATACCTTTTAACAAGCCTCCGATGCAGAGAGAGCCACTCTGTGGCCCTCTCTGCACCGGTAACAATGGTGCTGTGTTCCGGGGGGAAGGGAAGCAAGGAGGCGGCAGCGTGCGGGCGCTGTGCATATTAGCCACTGACACCAATGAAAAAAAAAAAAAGTTCAAAACATTAACATTAACATTAAAAAATATATATATAAAAGGATCTGGGGGGGGTTGGGGGTATTGAGGGGGGGCTGCTACACTACAGAAAAGTTTATAAATATTTCTCCTGTTAAGTGTGGTCAGTCCACGGGTCATCATTACTTCTGGGATATTAACTCCTCCCCAACAGGAAGTGCAAGAGGATTCACCCAGCAGAGCTGCTATATAGCTCCTCCCCTCTACGTCACCTCCAGTCATTCTCTTGCACCCAACGAATAGATAGGATGTGTGAGAGGACTGTGGTGATTATACTTAGTTTTATACCTTCAATCAAAAGTTTGTTATTTTATAATAGCACCGGAGTGTGTTATTCCTTCTCTGGTAGAATTTGAAGAAGAATCTACCTGAGTTTTTTCTATGATTTTAGCCGGAGTAGTTAAGATCATATTGCTGTTTCTCGGCCATCTGAGGAGAGGTAAACTTCAGATCAGGAGACAGCGGGCAGATTAATCTGCAAGAGGTATGTAGCAGCTTATTATTTTCTGACAATGGAATTGATGAGAAAATTCTGCCATACCGACATAATGTAAACTCAGCCTTAAATGCAGTAGCAGCAACTGGTATCAGGCTGTCATGTATGTATATTTTACACTTCAGTATTCTGGGGAATGGCACTTCACTGGAATTATACTGTATGCATAAGACTTTAGCCTAATTTGCAGGGACTAGCAACAGGCTTTGGGGGCAAAAGTTTATAAATATTTTTGGGGGCAAATTGGGTACTGGCAGACAGCTGCCAGTACCCAAGATGGCGGCAATTAAGTAGCAGGGAGGGTTATAGAGCTGTTTGGTGGGGGATCAGGGAGGTTGGGGGCTAAGGCAGGGCTCCATTACAGCAGAATACATTTTTTTTTTAAATAAAATAAAAAAAACTCCTTTTATTTAGTACTGGCAGACTTTCTGCCAGTACTTAAGATGGCGGGGACATTTGTGGGGTGGGGGAGGGAAGAGAGCTGTTTGGGAGGGATCAGGGGGTGGGATGTGTCAGGTGGGAGGCTGATCTCTACACTAAAGCTAAAATTAACCCTGCCAGCGCCCTACAAGCTACCTAATTAACTCCTTCACTGCTGGGCATAATTCACGTGTTGTGCGCAGCAGCATTTAGCGGCCTTCTAATTAACAAAAAGCAACGCCAAAGCCATATATGTCTGCTATTTCTGAACAAAGGGGATCCCAGAGAAGCTTTTACAACCATTTGTGCCATAATTGCACAAACTGTTTGTAAATAATTTCAGTGAGAAACCTAAAATTGTGAAAAATTTAAAGTTTTTTTTTATTTGCTCGCATTTGGCGGTGAAATGGTGGCATGAAATATACCAAAATTGGCCTAGATCAATACTTGGAGTTGTCTACTACACTAAACTAAAGCTAAAATTAACCCTACAAGCTCCCTACATGCTCCCTAATTAACCCCTTCACTGCTGGGCATAAAACACGTGTGGTGCGCAGCGGCATTTAGCGGCCTTCTAATTACCAAAAAGCAACCCCAAAGCCATATAAGTCTGCTATTTCTGAACAAAGGCGATCCCAGAGAAGCATTTACAACCATTTTTGCCATAATTGCAGAAGCTGTTTGTAAATAATTTCAGTGGGAAACCTAAAGTTTGTGACAAAATGTGTGAAAAAGTGAACATTTTTTTTAATTTGATCGCATTTGGCGGTGAAACGGTGGCATGAAATATAACAAAATGGTCCTAGATCAATACTTTGGGATGTCTTCTAACAAAAAATATATACATGTCAATGGATATTCAGGTATTCCTGACAGATATCAGTGTTCCAATGTAACTAGCGCTAATTTTGAAAAAAAAGTGGTTTAGAAATAGCAAAGTGCTACTTGTATTTATGGCCCTATAACTTACAAAAAAAGCAAAGAACATGTAAACATTGGGTATTTCTAAACTCAGGACAACATTTAGAAACTATTTAGCATGGGTGTTTTTTAGTGGTTGTAGATGTGTAACAGATTTTGGGGGTCAAAGTTAGAAAAAGTGTGTTTTTTTTCCATTTTTTCCTCATATTTTATAAAATTTTTTATAGTAAATTATAAGATATAATGAAAATAATGGTATATTTAGAAAGTCCATTTAATGGCGAGAAAAACGGTATATAATATGTGTGGGTACAGTAAATGAGTAAGAGGAAAATTACAGCTGAACACAAACACCACAGAAATGTAAAAATAGCCATTGTCATTAAGGGTAAGAAAATTGAAAAATGTTCCGGTCATTAAGGGGTTAAATATAATATTCAAATGATGCAATATTCGATCGAAATAGAAACATTCAAATTGATATATTTGTATCTATTATGTATCAATTTACTAGATTCCCTACCTCATGAATTATTGAATAGTATTTGTTAAATAGAATGTTAAATTAGAAATTTCGAATGTGGACATTTAATATAATTACAAACATTCAAATTCGAAAGTGACATTTGAAAACTGTAAATTGCATTCGATTATAGAATTTTTAAGAATATTCGTTTGTATCAACATTCAGATTTGTAATTCGAATTTCGTTAATAACATTCGTTCTAACATTCAAATTCGTAAATTTACACATTCGCCCTTCCCTAGTCTCCATTTGGAGTCTCAAAGAACCTTTATATCTAGAGCTTGATATGAAGCTCTAGAGTACATTACCTAGTGTGATCATATTGTCGCTTTAAAAAGGGAAACATATGAAAAATACATATGTCAGGGCTGTTTTCAGGGCTGTTTAAAAAAAGGTTTTTTAAAAGAACCCTGAAATATGTATTTTTCATATGTGTCCCTTTTTAAAGCGGCGATATGGTCACCCTAACATTACCCCTTTATTACATAAGCACTAATATACTGCAGGACTTCATTATTTGCAAACGTCTCTCTTTTTTGGATTTATAGATATAGGAATATAGATTTAAATATACTAAGAACATTTTCCTATGTTAAGAACATTGGAATGTAAAATATTTACATTGAATAAAAAGTAAAAGACATTTAATATTAAAAATGTTTAAAAATTAACGCTTATAAAATTAAGCATTGATCAGATCTCTGGTTAATTTTATAAATGTGCCCCAAAATAGCATCTTTTTTTTTACAAAAATGACTGCACCAGGCAGTAATTTTGGGTTAAAGTTGGTGGGAGTTGGTGAGAGAAACGGTAAAAAAAAACTGTCAATCGGAACTGTTTGTTCCCTGTAAATATATTTGCATCTCTGAAGCTCTCATTAAAGCGTGCACTAGCATTATGCGAAGCGCAAATATTGCTTTCATTAAAGCAATATTTAGGGATCCACTTGTAATCTGACCCATTTTGTATAGTGCGATCATAATATTAGAAAAGTATCAAAAAAAGTTTACACAGTACTGAATGGCTTTTCTTTTAATATTGCAGCTACATTGTAATTAACATGTTATTACTATTAGAAGTAAAACAGGTTCAGTACAGTGAAAACTTAAAGGGACATGAAACCCAAAAAAATTCCTTTCATGATTCAGATAGAGAATACAATTTTAAACAACTTTCTAATTTACTTCTATTATCTAATTTGTTTAATTCTCTTGGTATCATTTGTTAAAGGAGCAGCAATGCACTACTGGTTTCTAACAGAACACATGGGTGAGCCAATGACAATCGGTATATATATGCAGCCACTAATCAGCAGCTAGAACCTAGGTTCTTTGCTGCTCCAGAGCTTTCCTAGATAAACCTTTCAGCAAAGGATAACAAGAGAAGGAAGCAAAGCAAACAATAGAAGTAAATTGGAAAGTTGTTTAAAATTGTATTCTCTGAATCATGAAAGAAAATATTTGGGTTTCATGTCCCTTTAAAGCAGTTATAGAAATATAATATTAAAAATACCATCAATTCCAAAAAACTTGTTTAACAGAGTGCAAAGTTTGGGGGGGGGGGGGATTTCCTTCTTAAACATAAAAACTTTGGGTTGTGACGATTAAGCCTTTCCACTCAACAGTCACATTGGGTGTGGGCATGAAGGGGTTAATAGCACTAAGCCACTGGTTCCCTAAAACCTTTAACTCTACAAAGAACCTTAAAGGGACACCAAATTAACCCCCGAATCCTGCCTACACCAACCCAGCTTAACATAACCCTGCCACCACCAAAAACTCTGAATAAAGGTTCAGATATAAGAGCCCAAAGACAGAATTAGATTTTTTGAATATGTTTGATAACAAAAATACCAATACAGGTTACACAGTGCCAAATTATAAAAACATTCAAAATAACATATATGTGCAACAATATAATTCTTTCAAATAAATGGGACATAAAAATAATACACAAATGCCTATAATTATTATCCAGTTTTCAATAGGTCTTATGGAGAACTTCCTTCGGCTGATGTTGCTGCTTTATGTCCCAGGCTAGTTCTGACTGCTTTCTCTGTCATATTTAGTTATAAAACAGTTTTTTCTTTGTCTTGTCAAGGTCCCCGCCCTTGTTATAATTTACGATCATTCAACCATTCGTAGCCAGGCTTAAATCAGAGTATCAAGAAGTACCATCCACCAAGAGGGGGAGGAGGGGGGTCTTTAGACCACAGCATTCCTAAACACAGATGTTACACAAAGAAAGAGCAGTTCAGATTAACCTGGCAATGCTGAGACCACAATACCACCTCTGTTGGGTGGCTGATTCAGGTATCAACTACTCCACATGAGTGTATCATGACAGGGGTTTATTTAATAATGAAATTACTTTAAATATATATTATAGTATTTAACTTTATAACACATAACACAGTCTATACCCATATACAATATACCCACAATCCATTACCCACAGAGTAATGTGAAACGCAATTGTGTCAGCGGACTGTTTCCAATTTAACTTACTCACTTTTGGTTACAATATTTAATGACATAATCTCATAACTTAAATCAATATTCAGTGAATACTATAATTATTGATTCATATCATTAAAGGGCAATACATGGGGAAAGGTGAGATAATCGTCTGTTTGAAATAATTAATTAAGTAAAAATCTTAAGCCTTGTATTCACTTAGTTAAAAATGAACTCTCACCAAGGAAATATTTTCCTAACTCAACCATTTATAACTTACATATTTAAAAATATACAATACTTTAACTTTGATACATGTGAGGTGTTCCCTCCCTATCTCCTTAAAATAAATACCTTATTACAAAATTTGGTAACAACTCTGTACTGCACAATGATTTAAGTTTATCCTGGTTACAAAGGTGTAGTGCTTTTAAATCCGTTTTGCAGGGCAGCCAGATTGTCCATTTTGTTCTGCTGTCTTTTATTAATATAAAGCAATAAAAGTTACATTTTAATTTTAATAGATAGCTTGTATATTTATAAGGGAGCTCTCTTTCCCTTCATTTGTGTGAAAAGCATATTTTTGAGTAAACCTATTCTTTGGGTGAACCCTCTTATTTCCTAAAGGTTTTTTATTCATGTCCTAGTTTTATTTCTGTATTGTAACAAAAGAGGTTCTGTTTTGATTGACGCATGTAAATTGTATAGCCATTCAACAGTGTCTAAAGGGATCTTTTACATGACACCTTTGATGCAGGTGGCGATACTGCTTTCAAAAGTCCACCATTATAAGAGAAGCATCACCTCCCTCAGAGATGTATTGTGAAACTCCTCTTGGCGAGACAGTCTTCAAACACTGATTTGCACCATTTATAAAATGTAACCGGGTATCTCGATTGCATTATGGATCCCCCTTGAGTGCTAATGATGGCTGCATAGTGACAGGCATCACCGAGGCTTCCCGGTACGTGCGGTGAAGTCAAGCGCAATGACGTGATGACGTCACTGCGCAACTTTATTTAAAATTGTCAATACAAATTATAGGGAAAGGGGGAATGCTGCTTAGAAACCTGTATCTCAGGGATCTAAGCAACTACAGACCCCCAAGACCCACCATTGGAAAGGTAATCGCCTAACCTTTCCAATGGTATAATTCTAAGTCTTAGGGATCTGGGGGGGGGGATTAAAAAAGTAAAAATAAATGTTTTTTGAAAATAGTAAAAAAACAGAAAAATATTAAATTCAGCTTAGCACTCAAAGGGTTAAAAAAAAAACTAACACAACCACGTTCCCATCTAAATCTAGAGGTGTAGCTATCTACATTACTAAAAATGTTTCCTATGACCCCATATATATATCGAAAGAGACCCTCAAGCTAGGTTCATCATCTTAGTGTGCAAACTTAACAAATGCTTAATTACACTAATTAACCTCTACGCTCTCAACTCTAGACAGACAAAATTTCTCAGGACACTCCTCACCCTGGTAACAAAGGTGAAACAAGGAGAACTAATACTAGGAGGAGATTGTAACCTAATCTAGGACATAAAGCTGGACAGAACAGGACCTACGCTTTCACAATCAGACAGAGCTACCCACTCCCTCTCCAAAGCATTTCAGGTACTCATTGCCCAACACGATCTCTATGATGCCTGGCAAGCGTTACACCCCCGGGAAAGGGATTTCACATTCTACTCCTCCCCACATAAATCATACACTCGTATTGACTATTTTTTTTAACCAGTGCTAAACTACTAGACAACATCTCCTACTTCAAAATCTCCCCGGTTACTTGGTCTGACCATGACGCTCTCCACCTCCAACTTGGCCCCCAAATAACGTCTACTTCTCCTTTTGTGTGGCATTTACAAGACTGGACTATCACAGACCCCACATATAAAACTGAACTTCAAACTAAGATAACTGACTTCCTTAGCTTAAATGACAACCATCAGACCACAGTACAAAACCTATGGGCCACCCTCAAGGCCGTGATGAGAGGTCACCTTATCCAAATAGAATCTGAAGCTCGCTCAAAAAGCGGAACTACACTATCTACCCTAGTTATCCAATTAAGAAAATTAAAAACAAAACTCAGCCTTTCATATTCTACCTCCGTAAATGATGAAATTGATGAAATTCAAGCCCTAGAAATAAAAAAAATTCATAATATGCTAGAAAGATTTAAGAGGGTCTTTTACCGTCAGGGCAACAAAGCCTCTACATTACTGGCATCGAAACTCAAACACTGTACAGCCCAATCCCGAATAATGTCCATCACAAATGATAATGGGAAGCCAGTCTATGCTCCTGCAGAAGTAGGGGAAACATTTAAGCAGTATTACCAAACCCTATATAACATTGAAATAGGTCTAGACTCTCCCGCTTCCACTATGGAAGACATCTCTACCTTCCTCACTTCTCTAGGTCTTCCTACACTCAATCCAGCCAATATCCCTATGCTAACTGCCACAGAAATTTGAAAGATCATCGCTAACATAAAATTAGGGAAATCTCCTGATCCAAATGGCTTCACAGCTAGATTTTACAAATCTTTTCAGCGTCTTCTAGCTCTTATTCTTTGTAGATTCTGTCAGGAGGCTATCTCTAGAGGCAACCTTAGCGCAGAATTCTTAGAGGCCACAGTAATCACAATTCTGAAACCTGGTAAACCTTCAGACTTATGCAGCAGCTATCGCCCAATCTCATTACTCAATCTTGATATTAAAATTTATGCAAAGCTCTTAGCCCACAGACTTTCTAGAATTATCTCCCCCCTGATAGGAGATGACCAGGTTGGATTTATTCCATTTGGAGAAGGTCCAGACGCGGTAAGGAGAATACTCGATCTTCTTAACATTGCCGCAAGAAAAGGGACCCCCCTTCTGGCTCTGTCACTTGATGCCGAAAAGGCGTTTGACAGGGTCAGATGGGCTTATCTATGGGAAACTATGAGGGCTCTTCAAATACCCAATGCCTTCATCCTCGCAGTTAAGGCACTCTATACATCTCCTTCGGCTAGAATACGAGGGGGCAGATTCCGGTCTTCTCCATTCAACATAACCAATGGCACCAGACAGGGATGCCCACTCTCACCTCTCCTCTTCGCTTTAGTGATTGAACCCCTAGCCCACTGTATCAGACAAGACCCACGAATCTCAGGCCTGTCAGTAGGGACTCACTCACACAAAATCTCCTTATATGCAGACAACATCACCCTTTTCCTCACATCGCCCAAAGAATCTCTACCTGCAGTTTTCGCAACATTAGAGAACTTTAGTAACCTAAGTTTTTTAAACTTAACATCTCTAAGACAGAATCTATCCCTATAAATATCATGCCCAAAGATCTTGCCTCATTAAAGAGAAAGTTCCACCTTCAATGGAATGAGACCTCCATTAAGATACTAGGAGTTGTCCTTAGCCCAGACCCCTCTACCACGATAGCATTGAACTATACAGATCGACTTTTAGAGTTTAAGAAACTCCTCGAGTCTTGGGAATATAGAGAAATCTTCTGGACAGGCCGTATAGCCGCGGTCAAGATGTCCTTTCTTCCGAAGATCTCATAACTATTTAGGTCTATTCCATATAACGTTCCGAGACCTATCTTAAACAGGCTACAGAGCCTGCTCACTAATTAAGTTTGGAGAGATAAGAGACCCAGAACATCTGGTTTAACTCTTGAGAGACCGGTTGCACAGGGTGGCCTTGCCTTGCCAAACCTTATTTCATACCACAACGCGGCCAGACTCTCACACTTAATAAGTTGGAACAACACCGAACGCTGTCCTGGTTGGTTCAGAGTAGAATCCGCAATACTGCCCCCCTCTATTACTCTTTCTGATCTCCTCTGGATCCCCACTCACTATAGACAAGAACTATCTAGTATACATCCAATACTCAAACATGCCTTCAAGTTCTGGCACCAGATAAGACATAACCCAGCCATTTCCCCCCATCCTTCTCCAGCAATTACCATTTCCGGAGCACTCTTCTGCCTACCTGATTCTCATCCTGACATATGGCGTCAATTACAAATTGTCCTAGTGACAGATTTCTATGAACAGAGCACATGGCTCCCCCATCCTGACCCATGCGCGAGGTTCCGGCTACCTACAAACCTTAGCTTTGAGGCATTCCAACTGAGCACGAGACTTCGCACCTGGGGCTATCCTAAACAGTCACTCAGACCAATGTCGCTTTGGGAGAATGCTTGGCAACAAGTTCATAACATTAGACATCTCCTTTCCTTTCATTATAACCTCCTTACTAATTCACACACCCCACACAAAATCCCACAACACAGTCCCTAGGAGAGAGACCTGAACTTTACTGCCGACACTGACATCTGGCATTGTAGGATAGTGACAACCAAAACTATACTACATTGCGCCACTTCATGGGAGTTACATTATAAAATTATAGTCCGCTGGCATCTTGTACCGACGGTCCTACATAAGATACATAAAACACGGTCCCCTGAGTGCTGGAGGAAATGTGGCTCCCATGGTACATCATTACACATCTGGTGGTCTTGTCCAGCTATTCAACCACTTTGGTGGAAAGTTTATAATCTCCTACACAAACTAGGTATTACCCTGCAATTACAACCCAGAGGTATCTCTACTTCATATGCAGATGTCTAGCCTAAACCCGCCCAGTGAAGCCCTAACAATCTTCATCTTTATGGCCACAAAGCTTGCCATAGCTAGATTCTGGAAGGTAGAAGAGCCGCCTCCCATATCCCAAATCATATCTATAATCCAGTTTATAGGACAAATAGAACAATACTCATTCAAGGTCCAAGACAAGGTGGACTCCTACTATAAGATCTGGACCCCTTGGCTCTCAAAATTCCCAGACTGGGGCCGGGCTCCCGCCCCTAACCCCCCACTTAGACCACCCTATCTCTGACGTCTCACACTGATTTTCCACCCCCAAGCCACCCACCTTTTTTTTCTCCTCTTTATATTTCTCCCTCTCCCCCTCTCTTCGCCCTGGGGCATGTTTATCCTATAACCCTTTTGATCTTTCAACAAAAGCTGCCTATACTGTAATACACTGCTGATATAACTACTCATTAACTCTTCACGCTATGCAAACCTCCGTAGAAAAAGAGACTTTGAGTAGTACTTACCCACACACTGATAAACACCCTTATAACTACTCAGACACAAAGATTTGAGTTGGACCCAGCCGTAGTACACCCCCTTCTGTTACTTTTCTTTATAAATTTGTACTAGTGTACCCCATGTTGTATCAATGCTACCACGTGTTCTCAGTAACTCTGTTAACATATGGCTGTATAAGTCTCAATAAAAAAATGTACTTAAAAAAAAAACACAAAAAAAACTAACACTATTATAACATTACTTTTATTATCAGGGCTCAGTAAGATTTCCCCCCCCCCCATTTATTTTTACTTTATTGGTCTCTAAAGACATTGCTAGTATGATACTGAGAGATTTCCTGTACATAGCATTTTAATCTGCTTCTGTAATAGCCTAAAATAAACATTGGTTTGTAACATTCAGAGACTCCAGCCACCATCTTCCCCTTTTTCTGTGGAACTGATGGTTGATATTTATCTCAAGAGTCATGATACCATTTTCTTTTTTGGTATTTTTTTATTTTAAATACATTACACTTTTCTCAACAAAACTAAACAATTATATCCTGAATATTTATTTAATGCTTAAGGGGTTTGTCTTTCTGTAATACAGAACCGAAATTGTCCCAAACATGCATCTTATGTTGATTTCAGTATTGCTGTTGGTCTATGTATGGTTAAAACTAAGCATAGGTGATTCTACAATGCAGCCTAAAAAAGCATAAGATGGGAAGATTTGTTTAAACCAGCATAAAACAGGACATTTTTAAAGAACAAACCCCTAAAAAGTTCAACTTTCTTAGTGGGTCACCATAAGGAATGTGTCAGAGACATTAAACTGACAATTCAATTGGGTTCTCTCTTTTCAGGGGCAAATAAACAAGAGACAAGCATAAGGTAGGTCATCTTAATATCTTATTGAATCATGCAGTGTCTGTTTTCCTAATGTACACAACAGTTTACAACATTTATATCATTTTTGTTCCACAGACAGACACAACAGGTCTACTCAGAAGTCCATGAAGAAATCAAAAGAGGTAAAATAAAAATAAATCTATTTTTATATATTTGCTCAGGGTTTACTACTGAAATAGGGCTGAAAACAGGCACCAAGAAAATTGCTGGGCACAGATTATCAATAACACTAATGTAAAGCTAGTTAAAATGTTGTCATGTAAATTATTTTAACATATCTGTTAATATGTGAATATGTTAATTAACTAACTGCTAAAGATAGCTTAAAGTCCTTACCATATCCCTATATTAATCATACTTAACCCTACATTTAATATTGCCTTTGTCGTAACTCTACTTTCCCAGCCAATGAGTAATCACTTAAGCCTTACTATAATAACATTCACCTAGATTACGAGTTATGCGCACTATAGGGAAATTAATGAACGCAACAAAAATTGCGTTATTTAACCCTCTATAGCGCAGCCATTACAAGTTTTCAAACAGCCACCTTGTGTGTGCGATATGGCTGCGTTGAGCTCCATACTGCACACAATCCGAGCGCTGTTTTCACGTGCTCCTGCACGCTTTCCCCATAGACATCAATGGGGAGAGCGGGTCAGAAAAAAGCCTAACACCTAAAAGCTCCGTAACGCAGCCCCATTGATGTCTAAGGGAAAAATAAAAATAACGTTTAAACCTAACACCCTAACATAAACCTCTGAGTCTAAACAACGCTAATCTGCCTCCTACCGACATTGCCGGCACCTACATAATGTTATTAACCCCTAATCAGCTGCTCCTGATATCGCCGCCACCTAAAATAAAGCTATTAACCCCTAATCTATAAGAACAAAGGGAATAACCCAATAGGGGGCGCTACTAAGAACGGTGTAGAATATATATGTAGGCCCACGTGACCATATATGGATGTTTCAGACAAACAATCAACAAAGTACTAATATAACATAGATACAATGTAAGTGTGTGTATTCACAATATTATACCCAATCCTAGATCAGGATGATAGACAAATATACAAAGTCCAGGATAACCCAATCTGGTATAGGTATCTGTCTTCTATTGGACTGGAGGCAGCACTCGATCTTCACCCTCCAAAGGTTATAAATCTAAAATCAAACACAGGAAAGAGGCGCCGTATGTGTGAATCTGAAGAAGCCAACGACAAATATAAGACATGTGCAGGGTACTCACAATGTGAAAAGGCACTCCAATGTGCCTATAGGGGCAGGCTGGTATTCACAGCAAACCAGCTGGCTGAACCAGCTAACCAGGATACCCAAGGTAGAGGACTCTATGTCTTGATGGACTGTGTATACTGGATCCAGCAATGTGGGAACAGGAGAAGGTGTCCCACATCAGACCGGTCCTATACTAACCAGTTTCCACACTGCAGCAAGTCATGTCTACACAGTGTCTACATGACTTGCTGCAGTGTGGAAACTGGTTAGTATAGGACCGGTCTGATGTGGGACACCTTCTCCTGTTCCCACATTGCTGGATCCAGTATACACAGTCCATCAAGACATAGAGTCCTCTACCTTGGGTATCCTGGTTAGCCGGTTCAGCCAGCTGGTTTGCTGTGAATACCAGCCTGCCCCTATAGGCACATTGGAGTGCCTTTTCACATTGTGAGTACCCTGCACATGTCTTATATTTGTCGTTGGCTTCTTCAGATTCACACATACGGCGCCTCTTTCCTGTGTTTGATTTAACCCCTAATCTGCTGCTCCCAATATCAGCAACACTATACTAAAGTTATTAGCCCCTATACCCCTGCACCCCAACATCGCCCACACTATAATAAATCTATTAACCCCTATTCCACCGCTCCCCGACATCGCCGCCACTAAATAAAGTTATTAACCCCTAAACCTCTGGCCTCCCACATCACTGCCACTAAATAAACCTATTACCCCTAAACCGCCAGCCCCCCATATCACAACAACCTAAATTAAACTATATTAACCCCTAAACCTAACCCTAATGTAACCCTAACCGTAACCCTAACCCTTAACCTAACACCCCCTAACTTTAAAATAATTAAAATAGAGCTAAATTCAATTTTCAATTATTTTTCCTTTATTGGTCTCTAAAGACATTGCTAGTATGATACTGAGAGACTTCCTTTACAGAGCATTTTAATCTGCTTCGATAACAGCCTAAAATAAACCTTGTTTGTAACATTCAGAGACTCCAGCCGCCATCTTCGCCTTTCTGTGGAACTGATGGTTGATATTTATCTCAAGAGTCATGATACCATGAATATTTATTTAATGCTTATGAGGTTTGTCTTTCTGTAATACAGAACCGAAATTGTCCAACCATGCATCTTACTTTGATTTCAGTATTGATGTTTGTCTATGTATGGTTGAATAACTAAGCATAGGGGATTCTACAATGCAGCATAATAAGGCATAAGATGGGAAGATTTGTTTAAATCAGCATAAAACAGGACATTTTTAAAGAACAAACCCCTAAAAAGTTCAAGTTTCTTAGTGGGTCACCATAAGGAATGTGTATATCAGAGACATTAAACTGACAATTCATTTTGATTCTCTCTTTTCAGGGGCAAATAAACAAGAGACAAGCATAAGGTAGGTGATCTTATTATCTTATTGCATCATGCAGTGTCTGTTTCTTTCATGTAATTGGCAAGAGTCCATGAGCTAGTGACGTATGGGATATACAATCCTACCAGGAGGGGCAAAGTTTCCCAAACCTCAAATGCCTATAAATACACCCCTCACCACACCAACAATTCAGTTTTTACAAACTTTGCCTCCTATGGAGGTGGTGAAGTAAATTTGTGCTTGATTTTCTACGTTGATATGTGCTTCTCAGCATTTTGAAGCCCAATTCCTCTCAGAGTACAGTGAATGTCAGAGGGATGTGAAGAGAGTATCACCTATTGAATTCTATGGTTTTCCTCACGGGAAAACTTTTTAATAGGTTCTCTGTAATTGGTCGTAGAGATTCATTTCCTACCTCCCTTTTCAGATCAACAATATACTCTCATATTCCATTACCTCTACTGATAACCATTTCAGTACTGGTTTGGCTATCTGCTATATGTGGATGGGTGTCTTTTGGTAAGTATGTTTTTCATTACTTAAGACACTCTCAGCTATGGTTTGGCACTTTATGTATTAATATAAAGTTCTAAATATATGTATTGTACTTATATTTGCCATGAGTCAGGTTTATGTATATTTCCTTTTGCAGACTATCAGTTTCATATTTGGGAAAAAACATATTTAGGAAAATATTTTTCTTACCTGGGGTATAGTCTTTTTTCAATTGACTGCTTTTTTTCATTAAATTTTCACGAGCAAAATTAGGCTTGCGAGGTCGCAAAATGTTGATATTTATTGCGTAATTTTTGTCGTGAGAATTTTTTGGCGCAGTTTCCTTGCACAAAGTGTGTCATTTCTGGATGTTGTTAGCACCAAAAAAATTAATTTTGCGTTGTGCGTCATACTTAGCGCCAAATAATTTCATTATTTAAAACCCCATTCCTATATGCCTCTTGCCTTTTTATATATCAGAGTGCTATGCTGTTTGCATTTTTTCCCATTCCTGAAACTGCCATATAAGGAAATTGATAATTTTGCTTTATATCTTGTTTTTTCTCTTACATTTGCAAGATGTCTCAATCTGATCCTGTCTCAGAAACCACTGTTGGATCCCTGCTGCCTGATAACAGTTCTACCAAAGCTAAGTGTATCTGTTGTAAATTTGTGGAGATTATATCTCCAGCTGTGGTATGTAATAGTTGTCATGATAAATTTTAACATGCAGAGAATGTATCCATCAGTAATAGTACAATGCCTGTTGTTCCTTCAACATCTAATGTACATGATATCCCTGTGAATATAAAAGATTTTATTGCTGATGCGATTCAGAAGGCTTTGTCTGCTATCCCTCCTTCTAATAAATGTAAAAGGTCCTTTAAAACTTCTCATAAAGTTGATGAAATTTCAAAGACCGACAACATACTGAATTATCCTCCTCTGATGAGGATCTATCTTATTCAGAAGATCCTTCCTCAGATATTGACACTGACAAATCTACTTATTTATTTAAAAAGGAGTATATTCGTTTCTTGTTAAGAGGTGTTGATTACGTTGTGATATTGAGGAAACATTTAAATTCTGTTTATAAACCTCCTGTGGTTACTCCAGAGGTTTTTCCAGTTCCTGATGCTATTTCTGATATGATTTCTAAGGAATGGAAAAGGCCTGGTACTTCTTTTATTCCTTCTACTCTTGCCAAACATACTACTATTCCTATGGAAGATAGTACTTCCTTTAAGGAACCTTTAGATAGGAAACTTGAATCTTATCTAAGGAAAGTTTATTTATATTCTGGCTATCTTCTCAGGCCTGCCATTTCTATGGCTGATGTTGCAGCTGCATCAACGTTTTGGTTGGAAACATTTTTTTTTATTACATTTTTCTTTTTATTAAGGTACTATACTCATACATCATATGTCAAGAAAAACAAAATAGTACAGACAGAATAATGCAAAACAAATTGACATTCAATACATATCACGCAGTGCACTAATAACATCATCACTAAATATGGCAATCTCACCTTTCTGATCTAAAGCAAGTACCCTATTAATTTATTCAAATTTATGCACACATCCGTACCTTATTTATAACTTAAATTTAAACCGTTATACATCATGCCTAATTCTTCTAAGCTGTAATATTACAATTGTCATCAAAAACATATATACTAGCCCTTTTTAACATACTAGAGTGATAATCTATAGTAACAGATAAATTGTTGTACTTATCTCCTGATATCTTTTTCAGAATATAACAATCAGTGAACAAAGTACATAAACAATATGCAATATGCAATACCATGGCTATTACAATGTAAACGCATCAAGGTACAAATTCTGCAGACAGACCCTATGTGCACTAGAGTTCAATGCACATATTGTTGTAATGATAACCCCTAGAGGGAATGAGTATACCTCTTAAACGTTCTTTAAAATGTGAGAGTGTGTTATAGTTGAACTCATAGGAAGATATACTCTAAAATATATATTTGAGCATGGGTTGTATAAGCATAGGAGTACACTAATATATCAACTGCGCTAAGTATGCTCATGCTTCTGAAAGTATCACATTTCTCACTCATCAAACTATACAATGGTATAATCATGAAAAAGTTTGTAAACAGAAGTCTCTCACAGACCTTAAAATATATAGTAGACTGTCAAGCGCTCTTCATGGTTAATATAAAATGCATGTACAACCTCTAAACATGTTATATTGTTAAACCTTTGAAAACATTTTATAGTATAAACTGAAGCCCAAACCCACATTCTGTAAAGTAGTTTATTTACATCGATAAGAAAAACATTCCTTTTATCCTATGCCTGTTCGTACAATGTTAAGAGCCATTAGCCACATCTGTAGTAACAATAGCAGACCAGAGCCGCTTACCCAGATATTAAACCAGGGAATGTTACAATATATGAGAACCTTTAATAAGTGTATTATATAGGCTACTAGTATTATCACTCTATTAGGAATATAATTATACCTGAAGCTGCACTTAATAACTAACACCTCGATTTAGAGTTTTGCGGCCAAAGGGGTGCGTTAGCTACGCATGTTTTTTACCCCCCGCACCTTTTAAATAACGCTGGTATTTAGAGTTCTCTGAAGGGCTGCGTTAGGCTCCAAAAAGAGAGCGTAGAGCATAATTTACCGCCACTTCAACTCTAAATACCAGCGTTGCTTACGGTAGCGGCCAGCTTGAAAAACGTGCTTGTGCACGATTTCCCCATAGGAAACAATGGGGCAGTTTGACCTGCAAAAAAGCAGCGTTCAGCTCCTAACGCAGCCCCATTGTTTACTATGGGGAAACAGTTTCTAAGTCTGCACCTAACACCCTAACATGTACCCCGAGTCTAAACACCCCTAACCTTACACTTATTAACCCCTAATCTTCCTCCCCCACTATCGCTGACCCCTGCATTTTATTTTTAACCCCTAATATTCCGCTCCGGACACCGCCGCAACCTACATTATCCCTATGAACCCCTAATCTGCTGCCCCCAACTTCGCCGACACCTACATTATATTTATTAACCCCTAATCTGCCCCCCCCAACGTCGCTGCTACCTTACCTACACTTATTAACCCCTAATCTGCCGACCGGACCTCACCGCTACTCTAATAAATGTATTAACCCCTAAAGCTAAGTCTAACCCTAACCCTAACACCCCCCCTAAATTAAATATAATTTAAATCTAACTAAATAAATTATTTTTTATTAAATAAATTAATCCTATTTAAAGCTAAATACTTACCTGTAAAATAAACCCTAATATAGCTACAATATAACGAATAATTATATTGTAGCTATTTTAGGATTTATATTTATTTTACAGGCAACTTTGTATTTATTTTAACTAGGTACAATAGCTATTAAATAGTTATTTAGTATTTAATAGCTACCTAGTAAAATAATTACAAAATTACCTGTAAAATAAATCCTAACCTAAGTTACAATTAAACCTAACACTACACTATCAATAAATTAATTAACTAAACTACCTACAATTACCTACAATTAAATCAACTAAACTAAATTACAAAAACAAACACTAAATTACAAAAAATAACAAAACATTACAAGAATTTTAAACTAATTACACCTACTCTAAGCCCCCTAAAAAAATAACAAATCCCCCAAAATAAAAAAATGCCCTACCCTATTCTAAAATAAAAAGGTAACAGCTCTATTACCTTACCAGCCCTTAAAAGGGCCTTTTGCGGGGCATGCCCCAAAGAAATCAGCTCTTTTGCCTGAAAAAAAAAACATACAATACCCGCCCCAACATTACAACCCACCACCCACATACCCCTAATCTAACCCACCCAAACCCCCCTTAAAAAACCTAACACTAAGCCCCTGAAGATCTCCCTACCTTGTCTTCACCCAGCCGGGTATCACCAATCCGTCCAGAAGAGGGTCCGAAGTCTTCATCCTATCCGGCAAGAAGAGGTCCTCCAGAGGGTCCGAAGTCTTCATCCTATCCGGCAAGAAGAGGTCCTCCAGAGGGTCCAAAGTCTTCATCCAGGCGGCATCTTCTATCTTCTTCCATCCAGAGCGGTGCGGGTCCATCTTGAAGCAGCCGACGCGGAGCCATGCTTCCTCACCAACGGACTAACGACGAATGAAGGTTCCTTTAAATGACGTCATCCAAGATGGCGTCCCTCGAATTCCAATTGGCTGATAGGATTCTCTCAGCCAGTCGGAATTAAGGTAGGAAAAATCTGATTGGCTGATTGAATCAGCCAATCAGATTCAAGTTCAATCCGATTGGCTGATTGGATCAGCCAATCAGATTGAGCTCGCATTCTATTGGGTGTTCCGATCAGCCAATAGAATGTAAGCTCAATCTTATTGGCTGATTGGATCAGCCAATCCGATTGCACTTGAATCTGATTGGCTGAATCAATCAGCCAATCAGATTTTTCCTACCTTAATTCCGATTGGCTGATAGAATCCTACCAGCCAATCGGAATTCGAGGGATGCCATCTCGGATGACGTCATTTAAAGGAACCTTCATTTGTCGTTAGTCCGTCGGTGAGGAAGGATGGCTCCGCGTCGGCTGCTTCAAGATGGACCCGCTCTGCTCCGGATAGAAGAAGATAGAAGATGCCGCCTGGATGAAGACTTTGGACCCTCTGGAGGACCTCTTCTTGCCGGATAGGATGAAGACTTCAGACCCTCTGGAGGACCTCTTCTTGCCGGATAGGATGAAGACTTCGGACCCTCTTATGGACGGATCGGTGATACCCGGCTGGGTGAAGACAAGGTAGGGAGATCTTCAGGGGCTTAGTGTTAGGTTTTTTAAGGGGGGTTTGGGTGGGTTAGATTAGGGGTATGTGGGTGGTGGGTTGTAATGTTGGGGGGGTATTGTATGTTTTTTTTTCAGGCAAAAGAGCTGATTTCTTTGGGGCATGCCCGCAAAAGGCTCAGGATAAAAGACCTAAGGGTAAATCTAAAGCTTCTAACCGTTTTCGTTCCTTTCGACAAAATAAGGAACAGAAACCCAATCCTTCCCCAAAAGAATCTGTTTCCAATTGGAAACATTCTTCAAGTTGGAGTAAATCCAAACCATTTAAGAAACCAAAGCCAGCCCCTCATGTCTGCATGAAGGTGCGGCCCTCATTCCAGCTCAGCTGGTAGGGTGCAGATTAAGATTCTTCCAAAGCATTTGGGCAGATTCTGTCCAAAGTCAATTGATTCAGAGAAATGTCTCTTAAGGGTACCGAATAGGAAGATTTTTTCTCTCACGTATCCCAGCAAATCCAGTAAAGGATCAGGCTTTTCTGAAGTGTTTCAGACCTGGAGCTTTCAGGGGTAATCATACCAGTTCCGTTCCAGGAACAGGGTCTGAGGTTTTATTCAAATCTATTCATTGTCCCAAAGAAAGAAAATTCATTCAGGCCAGTTCTGGATCTGAACATTTTAAATCGTTTTGTAAGAGTGCCAATTTTCAAAATGGTGACTATAAGGACTATTCTGCCTTTTGTTCAGCAAGGGCATTATATGTCCACGATAGACTTAAAGGATGCATATCTTTATATTCCGATTCATCCAGACCATTATCAGTTTCTGAGATTCTCTTTTCTAGACAAGCATTACCAATTTGTCGCTCTTCCATTTGGCCTAGCGACAGCTCCAAGAATCTTTTCAAAGGTTCTCGGTGCCCTACTCTCTGTAATCAGAGAACGAGGTATTGCGGTGTTTCCTTATTTGGACGATATCTTGGTACTAGCTCAGTCTTTTCATTCTGAAGAATCTCACATGAATCAACTAGTGTTGTTTCTTCAAAGACATGGTTGGAGGATCAATTTACCAAAAAATTCCTTGATTCCTCAGAGAAGGGTCACCTTTTTAGGTTTCCAGATAGATTCAGTGTCCATGACTCTGTCTCTAACAGACAAGAGACAAATAAAATTGGTTTCAGTTTGTCTAACCCTTCAGTCTCAATCATTCCCTTCAATAGCTATGTGTATGGAAGTTTTAGGTCTCATGACTGCAGCATCAGACGCTATCCCCTTTGCTCATTTTCATATGAGACCTCTTCATCTTTGTATGCTGAATCAAAGGTGCAGAGATTTTACTAAGATATCTCAGTTAATATCCTTAAATCCCAATGTTCGACTCTCTCTGACTTGGTGGTTAGATCACCATCATATAGTTCAAGGGGCCTCTTTTGTTCGTCCAACCTGGACTGTGATCACAACAGATGCAAGTCTTTTAAGTTGGGGAGCGGTTTGGGGATCTCTGACAGCACAAGGGGTTTGGAAATCTCAAGATGCGAGGTTACCAATCAATATTTTAGAACTCCATGCTATTTTCAGGGCTCTTCAGGTTTGGCCTCTGTTGAAGAGAGAACCGTTCATTTGTTTTCAGACAGACAATATCACAACTGTGGCATATGTTAATCAACAAGGTGGGACTCACAGTCCCCAAGTTATGAAAGAAGTATCTTGTATACTTTCTTGGGTGGAATCCAGCTCCTGTCTAATTTTTGCAGTTCATATCCCAGGCGTAGATAATTGGGAAGCAGATTATCTCAGCCGTCAGATTTTACATCCGGGGGAGTGGTCGCTCCATCCAGATGTGTTTTCTCAGATTGTTCAGATGTGCGGTCTTCCAGAAATAGATCTGATGGCTTCCCATTTAAGCAAAAGACTTCCCAGGTACCTGTACAGGTCTAGGGATCCTCAGGCGGAGGCAGTGGATGCGTTAGCAGTTCCTTGGTGTTACCAACCTGCTTATATCTTCCCGCCTCTAGTTCTTCTCCCAAGAGGGATCTCCAAGGTCATCATGGAACAATCGTTTGTGTTTCTGGTAGCTCCAGCATGGCCTCACAGGTTTTGTTATGCGGATCTTGTTCGGATGTCCAGTTGCCAACCTTGGCCACTTGCTTTGAGACCAGACCTTCTGTCTCAAGGTCTGTTTTTCCATCAGGATCTCAAATCATTAAATTTTATGGTATGGAAATTAAATGCCTAGTGCTTAGTCATAGAGGTTTCTCTGACTCAGTGATTAATACTATCTTACAGGCTCGTAAATCTGTTTCTAGAAAGATTTATTATCGAGTTTGGAAAACTTATATTTCATGATGTTCTTCTCATAAATTCTCCTGGCATTCTTCTAGAATTCTTAGAATTTTGCATTTTTTCAGGATGGTTGGATAAAGGTTTGTCTGCAAGTTCCTTGAAGGGACAAATCTCTTCTCTTTCTGTTTTATTTCACAGAAAGATGGCTAAGCTTCCTGATATTCACTGTTTTGTACAGGCTTTAGTCCATTTCAAGCCTGTCATTAAATCAATCTCTCCTCCTTGGAGTCTTAATTTGGTTTTGAAGGCTTTACAGGCTCCTCCGTTTGAGCCTATGCATTCTTTGGACATTAAACTACTTTCTTGGAAAGTGTTGTTCCTTTTGGCAATCTCTTTTGCTAGAAGAGTTTCTGAATTATCTGCTCTTTCTTGTGAATCTTTTCTGATTTTCCATCAGGATAAGGCAGTTTTGAGGAATTCATTTACATTTCTACCTAAGGTTGTGAATTCTAACAACATTAATAGAGAAATTGTTGTTCCTTCTTTGTGTCCTAATCCTAAGAATTCTTTGGAGAGATCCTTACATTCTTTGAATATTGTAAGAGCTTTGAAAGTTTATGTTGAAGACACTAAAGATTTCAGGAAGACTTCTAGTCTATTTGTTGTCTTTTCTGGTTCTAGGAAATGTCAGAAGGCTTTTGCCATTTCCTTGGCATCTTGGTGAAAGCTTTCGATTCATCAGGCTTATTTGGAGCCAGGTCATGCCCCAGCTCAGAGAATCACAGCTCATTCTACTAGATCAGTCTCCACTTCATAGGCTTTTAAGAATGAAGCTTCAGTTGATCAGATTTGCAAGGCAGCAACTTGTCTTCTTTGCATACATTTACTAAATTCTACCGTTTTTATGTTTTTGCATCTTTGGAAGCAGTTTTTGGTAGAAAAGGTTTTCAGGCAGCTGTTTCAGTTTGATTCCTCTGCATATGTTTTTTTCTTTTCATTTATGAGAATAAATTTATATTTTGGGTTGTGGATTATTTTTTTCAGCAGAAAATGGCTGTTATTATTTTTATCCCTCCCTCTCTAGTGACTCTTCTGTGGTGTTCCTCATCTTGGGTATTACTATCTCATATGTCACTAGCTCATGGACTCTTGCCAATTACATGAAAGAAAACATAATTTATGTAAGAACTTACCTGATAAATTAATTTCTTTCATATTGGCAAGAGTCCACGAGACCCACCCTTTTTATGGTGGTTATGATTTTTTGTATAAAGCACAATTATTTTCAATTCCTTTTTTGATGCTTTCTACTCCTTTCTTTTTCACCCCACTACTTGGCTATTCGTTAAACTGAATTCTGTGTGTGGTGAGGGATGTATTTATAGGCATTTTGAGGTTTGGGAAACTTTGCCCCTCCTGGTAGGATTGTATATCCCTTACGTCACTAGCTCATGGAGTCTTGCCAATATAAAAGAAATTAATTTATCGGTTAAATAAATTATGTTTTTCCTGATGTACACAACAGTTTACAACATTTATATCATTTGTGTTCCACAGTCAGACACAACAGGTCTACTCAGAAGTCCCTGAAGAAATCAAAAGAGGTAAAATAAAAATAAATGTATCTTTATATATTTGCTTAGGGTTTACTACTGAAGTAGTGAAAAACAGGCACCAAGAAAATTGCTGGTCACAGATTATCAATAACACTAATGTAAAGTTAGTTAAAATGTTGTCCTGTAAATAATTTTAACATATCTCTTAATATGTTAATATGTTGATTAACGAGCTTCTAGAGATAGCTTAAAGTCCTTAACTTTAAAATTAAATTTAATATTGCCTTTACCGTAACTCTACTTTCCCAGGCAACGAGTAATCACTGTAAGGGACACTGAACCCAAATGTTTTCTTTCATGATTCAGATAGAGCATGCAATTTTAAGCAACTTTCTAATTTACTCCTATTATCAATTTTTCTTCATTCTCTTGCTATCTTTATTTGAAAAAGATGGCATCTGAGCTTTTTTTTGGTTTAGGACTCTGGACAGCACTTTTTATTGGTGAATAAATGTATCCACCAATCAGCAAGGACAACCCAGATTATTCACCAAAAATGGTCCGGCATCTAAACTTACATTCTTGCATTTCAAATAAAGATACCAAGAGAATGAAGAGAATTTGATAATAGGAGTAAATTAGAAAGTTGCTTAAAATTTCATGCTCTATCATGAAAGAAAAAAAATTTGGGTTCGGTGTCCCTTTAAGCCTTACTATAATTACATTCACCTAGATTACAAGTTATGCAGGCTATAGGAAAATTAGCGAACACAACAAAAGTTGCGTTATTTAACCCTCTATAGCGCAGCCATTACAAGTTTTCAAACAGCCGCCTTGTGCGTGCGATGTGGCTGCATTGAGCTCCATACCGCACACAATCCAAGCGCTGTTTTGACATCCTCCTGCTCGCTTTCCCCATAGACATCAATAGGGAGAGCGGGTCAGAAAAAAGCCTAACTCCTAACAGCTCTGTAACGCAGCCCCATTGATGTCTATGGGAAAAAAAAGTTTAAACCTAGCACCCTAACATAAACCCCGAGTCTAAACACCCCTAATCTGCCCCCCACCGACATCGCCGGCACCTACATAATGTTATTAACACAAAAACAGAAAGGCAGCACACAAGGATTCCAATTAAAAGCAGAGCTTTATTTCATAGGTGACTAAGTGCCGCACAGCATGAAAAGCGTAAGGCCACGCCCCCTCCCCACGCATGTTAATTTTGTGTGTCTTTTAACATGGAATAAAGCTCTGCTTTTAATTGGAATCCTGGTGTGCTGCCTTTCTGTTTTTGTGCAAGTTTTTGGAACACGCTCAGTCCCTTTTCTCTTTGACTGGCACCTCAAGACTTTAATCTCATTTCTAAGTCAAACTGTAAGTTCGATCTGCTTCTTGATTACTTACGGATTCCCCAGCTGATCTCTGGATATGTTCCTGTGAGCTGTGCTGCTTCTCTCCCTTTGCTATAATGTTATTAACCCCTAATCTGCCATTCCTGATATCGCTGCCACCTAAAATAAAGCTATTAACCCCTAATCTGCAACTCCCCAAATCACCACCACTATACTCAAGTTATTAATCCCTATTCCCCTGCACCCCAACATCACCCACACTATAATAAATCTATTAACCCCTATTCCGCCACTCCCTGACATCACCGCCACTAAATAAAGTTATTAACCCCTAAACCTCTGGCCTCCCACATCACTTCCACTAAATTGTATTTCACAGGTAACTTTGTATTTATTTTAACTAGGTAGACTAGTTAGTAAATAGTTATTAACTATTTAATAACTACCTAGTTAAAATAAATACAAACTTACCTGTGAAATAAAACCTAAGCTGCCCTATACTAAAACCTAACATTACAAAAAAGAAAAAAAACTACCATTACAAAAATTAACAAACAAAATTTCTAAACCAATAAAAATTATTTCTATTCTAATACCCTTTAAAAAAAAAAAAAATAAAACACCCCAAAATAAAAAAGGCTAATCTGGAATATATTACCAAGGGCCCTTAAAAGGGCCTTTTGTAGGGCATTACCCTACAGTTAACAGCTCTTTTGATACAAAACAAACACCCCCTAACAGTATACAAACCCCATCCCCAAACCCATAAAATGCAAATAAAGTAAAACCTAATCTACCCATTGCCCTGAAAAGGGAATTTGTATGGGCATTGACCTTAAAAGGGCATTTAGCTCTTTTTCCTGCCCTTAAAAGGGCATTCAGCTCTTTTATGAAATGCTCAAGCCCTAATATAAAAATAAAAACCCACCCCAAAACGAAAAAAAAAATACATTACACAAAATAACAAACAAAATATCAAAAATAATAAAAATTATTCCTAATCAAATACCCATTTAAAAAAAAAAACACCCAAAAATAAAAACACTAATCTAAAATAAACTACCAATAGCCCTTAAAGGGCCTTTTGTAGGGCAATGCCCTAAGTTAAACAGCTCTTTTACCTGAAAAAAAAAAATGCAAAGACCCACTAACATTACAACCCCCCCCAACCCACAAAATAAAAAAATAAAAATCTACCCATTGCCCTGAAAATGGCATTTGTATGGGCATTGCCCTTAAAAGGGCATTTAACTCTTTTGCATTGCCTTGAAATGGTCAAGAAACACTGGGAAAAGTCTTTTTATATTTATATTGAGGAAGCTCTTGTGTGGATCACGTTTAAAGATATTGCCCTAGACAGGTCAGGGCATTTTCAAAAAAGCATGTTTTGAACAGAGCATATGGAATGCTTTTTTAGTGTGATCACTGCTAAACGGATGAGGGTCTGCTTAACACCCACCTTCCTCCATTTATATTGCTCTTGGGGCAATGACCATGCATTTACTTATGCAAAGCAGCCAAACAGGTTTACTTAAAGGGACACTGTACCCAAAAATTTTCTTTTGTGATTCAGATTGAGCATGAAATTTTAAGCAACTTTCTAATTTACTCCTATTATCAAATTTTCTTCATTCTCTTGGTATCTTTATTTGAAATGCAAGAATGTACGTTTAGATGCCGGCCCATTTTTGGTGAACAACCTGGGTTGTCCTTGCTGATTGGTGGATAAATCCATCCACCAATAAAAAAGTGCTGTCCAGAGTACTGAAATCAAAAAAAAGCTTAGATGCCTTCTTTTTCAAATAATGATAGCAAGAGAACGAAGAAAAATTGATAATAGGAGCAAATTAGAAAGTTGCTAAAATTGCATGCTCTTTCTGAATTACAAAAGAAAAAAAGTGGGTTCAGTGTCCCTTTAAGCTCTTATAATTATCTCATACTAACAGTAATTAGTAAAGTACTACAGTCTGCTTGCTTGAACCTCCTTAATATATATCTGCATATAAGGAACTGGGGAGGGGGCTGTGTTTGTGACAGAGGGAGCCTCTCTCTCTCTCTCTCTCTCTCTCTCTCTCTCTCTCTCTCTCTCTCTCTCTCTCTCTCTCTCTCTCTCTCTCTCTCTCTCTCTCTCTCTCTCTCTCTCTCTCTCTCTCTCTATATATATATATATATATATATATATATATATATATATATATATATATATAAGGATCTGGGGAGGGGTGTGTGTGACAGAGTGACTTCTATAATATACTGTATATCTGTATATATGGATCTGGGAGGGGGCTGGGTGTGTGACAACGGGAACCTCTATAATATATATCTGTATATAAGGAACTGGGGAGGGGGCTGTGTATGTGACAGAGGGGACCTCTTTATAATATATTTTTGTATATAAGGAACTGGGGAGGGGGCTGTGTGTGTGACAGAGAGAACATTGATTGTCATTGACTCACCCATGTGTTCAGTTAGAAACCAGTAGTGCATTGTTGCTCATTCAACAAATGATACCAAAAGAATAGATAATATAAGTAAACTGGAAAGTTGTTTAACCCTTTAATGACCACAGCACTTTTCCATTTTCTGTCCGTTTGGGACCAAGGCTATTTTTACATTTTTGCGGTGTTTGTGTTTAGCTGTAATTTTCTTCTTACTCATTTACTTTACCCACACATATTATATACCGTTTTTCTCACCATTAAATGGACTTTCTCAAGATATCCTTATTTTCATCATATCTTATAATTTACTATAAAAAAAATTATAAAATATGAGGAAAAAATGGAAAAAAACACACTTTTTCTAACTTTGACCCCTAAAATCTGTTACACATCTACAACCACCAAAAAACACCAATGCTAAATAGTTTCTAAATTTTGTCCTGAGTCTAGAAATACCCAATGTTTACATATTCTTTGCTTTTTTTGCAAGTTATAGGGCCATAAATACAAGTAGCACTTTGCTATTTCCAAACCACTTTTTTTCAAAATTAGCGCTAGTTACATTGGGACACTGATATCTTTCAGGAATCCCTGAATATCCATTGACATGTATATATTTTTTTTAGAAGACATCACAAAGTATTGATCTAGGCCCATTTTGGTATATTTCATGCCACCATTTCACCGCCAAATGAGATCAAATAAAAAAAATTGTTCACTTTCTCACAGAAATTATTTACAAACAACTTGTGCAATTATGGCATAAATGGTTGTAAATGCTTTTCTGGGATCCCCTTTGTTCATAAATAGCAGACATATATGGCTTTGGCATTTTTTTTTTGGTAATTAGAAGGCCGCTAAATGCCACTGCGCACCACACGTGTATTATGCCCAGCAGTGGAGGGGTTAATTAGGGAGCATGTAGGGAGCTTCTAGGGTTAATTTTAGCTTTAGTGTAGTGTAGTAGACAACCCCAATAATTGATCTAGGCCCATCTTGGTATATTTCATGCCACCATTTCACCGCCAAATGCGATCAAATAAAAAAAAATTGTTCACTTTTTCACAATTTTAGGTTTCTCATTGAAATTATTTACAAACAGCTTGTGCAATTATGGCACAAATGGTTGTAAAAGCTTCTCTGGGATCCCCTTTGTTCATAAATAGCAGACATATATGGCTTTGGTATTGCTTTTTGGTAATTAGAAGGCCGCTAAATGCCACTGCGCACAACACGTGTATTATGCCCAGCAGTGAAGGGGTTAATTAGGGAGCTTGTAGGCAGCTTGTAGGGTTAAGTTTAGCTTTAGTGTAGTGTAGTAGACCACCCAAAGTATTGATCTAGGCCCATTTTGGTATATTTCATGCCACCATTTCCCCGCCAAATGCAATAAAATAAAAAAAAAATCGTTCACTTTTTCACAAACTTTAGTTTTCTCACTGAAATTATTTACAAACAGCTTGTGCAATTATGGCACAAATGGTTGTAAATGCTTCTCTGGGATCCCCTTTGTTCATAAATAGTAGACATATATGGCTTTGGCGTTGCTTTTTGGTAATTAGAAGGCCACGAAATGCCGCTGCGCATCACACGTGTATTATGTCTAGAAGTGAAGGGGTTAATTAGGTAACTTGTAGGGAGCTTGCAGGGTTTATTTTAGCTTTAGTGTAGAGATCAGCCTCCCACCTGACACATCAGACCCCCTGATCCCTCCCAAACAGTGCTCTTCCCTCCCCCACCCCACAATTGTCCCCACCATCTTAAGTACTGGCAGAAAGTCTGCCAGTACTAAAATAAAAGGTATTTTTAAAAATATATATATATTTTTAGCATATTTACATATGCTGATGTGTAGGATTCCCCCCTTAGCCCCCAACCTCCCTGATCCCCCCCCAAACAGCTCTCTAACCCTCCCCCTCTACCTTACTGGGAGCCATCTTTGGTACTGGCAGCTGTCTGCCAGTACCCAGTTTCTGCAAAAAAATGTTTTTTTATTATTTTTTCTTTTTTTTTCTGTAGTGTAGCTTCCCCCCCCAAAGAAAAACCCCCCTCCACCTCCCAGATCACTTTGATTTTACCAAAAATTAATTTTTACCCAACTTTTATTTTCAAGTGTTTTCTGTAGTGTAGCCGTTCCCACCCACATCCACCCTGTGCACGCGCCCGTCCCCCCGTGCATGTGCGCGCCCCCGTGCGCGCCCCCGGCGATCCCGCCCACAATCCCGCCGCCCTCGACGTCATATGGCCCATCGATGGCCGCCTCTCACGTAAGCTCCCACCCACCAACGATACCGGAGATCGATGTCCGGTGCAGAGAGGGCCACAGAGTGGCTCTCTCTGCATCGGATGGCCAAGAGGGGGTTATTGCAGAATGCCTCGATATCGAGGCATCACTGCAATAACCGGAAAGCGGCTGGAAGTGAGCAAGATCGCTTCCAGCTGCTTTCCAGACCAAGGACGTACGCCATACGTCCTCGGTCATTAACTGTATTTTTTTTTGAGGACATATGGCATACGTCCTTGGTCGTTAAGGGGTTAAAATTATATGTTCTAGCTAAATCATGAAATAAGTTTTTTGGGTTTCATGTTCCTTTAAAGTTTAATTTTGACTTTACTCTCCCTTTAAAATTGATTTCTCTAAACCTGCTCTGGTTTCAGTTAAAATAAAGATAGTTTTATCTGTATTTAGTATAGACGCCTACTTATAGGATCATGCATCTATTATTGAAAGGAAATATACAAATTAATGATTTTACCTCTTTAGCTGCAAGAAAAGTGATATTACCCCCTTGTCTGTCCCTCATTACTTTCTTTTACATACTGTAGTGCAAATAGGCATGGGGATTTTTTTTTGTTGGTATAAGCACTTGTTAATTTACAATATTTAGTTCTTACTAAAAATATTTAAGGAAAAAATTGTCTCTTTATATGGCAATTAAAAACATGGTGGGGGAGGGACATATAAGGTGGGAGGGGCAAGGAAGGTGGGAGGGGCACTGGACATGGGAGGGACAATATGGTGGAGGACGGGCAGAATTGTTAGGTAGGTGGAGCAAAGAGGGAGTGGGGGGCCCTGCCACACTTTTGCCCGGGGGCCCTGGTTGGTCTCAGTCCGCCCCTGTTTATACTTTTATACAGGCTGTACACTGACTACTTTACATTGTAGCAAAGTGTAATTTCTTCAGTGTTGTCACATGAAAAAGTATAATAAATATTTACAAAAATCTAAGGGGTGTACTCACTTTTGGGGGATACTGTAAATGATGCTGAGAACCTACACTAATAATAAATGGACCACACTCTATAATATGAATAATGGTTTATAGTCTTGTAAAGAAAGAACATACTGTTGAGTAATAATGAAATACTATGGCAATGTTCAATCTAAAATCTCTGTATTCTATACTGATGATGATCAATATCCAACATATATATAATGAATATAATGATAATTATCCACACAATTTAAATTTGGTATAATAATTTTTAGTCTTTTTTCTTAGAACATGAAGATTCAGAATACTTTGTGAGCCAACAAGAGGTAAATTATATTAAGTTATTATGTCCTAGTTTTTTTGTTTTGTTTAGTATATATGTGTGCTGCAGGAGAAGAAAGTTAATTGGTTTAGACCATTACTGTAATCGTTGAACAAAATATTTAAAATTGCTACATTTATATAAATTGAACAAATTATTAAAAAGTCTATGGATTATAAAAGTGTGCATAATTCAATGTTTTATAAAATCATTTGGAACTTGGAAGACCAAATCATAGAGTTCAATTAATTTTTATAATAATAGAAATTGGGTTGTTGATCTAGCATCTTAGAGTAAGTGTAGCCAGATGTTAGATTGGGTTATACTGGTATATGCCTCTCAACATCTGATGGATGATTTCCAGGATGTGGGACATTAAAAATCTGTAATCTGGGGGTGAGGACACATGTGGGAGGGTTCGGTTATGTGAGATTGAGAAGATTACTGGTGGTCCTTGGAGATGTCTGAAAGGTTCTAAGAAGGCATGGCTAAGAGTTTCTAAGAAAACATATCTGATAGGTTGGCCTTCTCTCACTGAAGTATGGGCACTCTTATCCTAGAGTACATTAGGATCAAAATTAAAGGGACATGGAACACACAAAAAATCATTCATGATTCAGATAGAGAATAAGATTTTAAACAATTTTCCAATGTACTTCTGTTATCAATTGTGTTTCATTCTCTTGGTATCCTTTATTGAAAGAGCAGCAATGCACTATTGGGAACTAGCTGCTGGACATATCAGTAAGCCAATAATAAGATGTATATATATGAAGCCACCAATCAGCAGCTAACTCACAGCTCCTGATCCTACCTAGGTATGGAAGTAAATTGGAAAGTTGTTTAAAATTGTATGCTTTATCTGAATCATAAAAGAACATTTTTGAGTTGTATGTCCCTTTAAACTTTCATCATTTAGATAGAGCATTCAATTTAAAGAGACTTTCCAATCTGCTTCAAATATCAAACTCACAGTCTGTTTTTTTTTTATAAACACTTCCTGAGGCACCAGCTACTACTGAGCATGTGCAAAAGTCCTCAATTAATATGTTTAAGGCATCTATAATTGACTGATGGCTGTCAAATAGTACACAGGGCAGGCAGATTGAAGTACATTTTTAAAATTTTCAGAAAAATGCTGCTGTCCATTTAAAAGAGTAAGTGCTAATGTATAGTTGTTTTGTTCTGCACTTGATGATTATGCAATTTTACTGAATTTAATGGTCCTTTAATGCAAATCATTGTGAATAATTCATAGACATAGTAAATGAATATTAATAATACATATAAATAGAACATTGCAATATATTGAAACTGTGAATAATTACTAGATTACACAAAACTGACTAAATACTATTTAAGTGTGTCCATAATTAATTTATTGACAAGTACTGCATGAAAAGGAGGATAGACAGACAGACAGACGGATAGATGGAGAGATCAAAATATTTTCAAACAAAATGCAAAAGATATGTTAATGTATAAAATATTGTTTGTTCAATATCATTAAAGGGACAGGAAAATCAAAATTCAGCTTTCATGATTCATATAGCGGATGTAATTTTAATCAACTTTCTAGTTTACTTTATTATCAAATTTGATTCATTCTCTCGGTATATTTTGTTTAAAAGCATACCTAGGTAGGCTCAGAAACAGCAATGCAATACTGATTGGTCTCTCTCTCTCTCTCTCTCTCTCTCTCTCTCTCTCTCTATATATATATATATATATATATATATACATATATCCCTCTTCTCATTGGCTCACCCAATGTGTTCAGCTAGCTCCCACTAGTGCATTGATGCTCCTTCAATAAAGGATACCAAGAGAACTAAGCAAAATTGATAACAGAAGTAAATTGAAAAGTTGTTTTAAACTGTATTCTCTATCTAAATCATGAAAGAAAGATTTTGAGTTTCATGTCCGTTTAATATTGATCCTAGTCTCCCTTTAAGGACAAACGTATAAAGCAAATTTGGTGATAGAAGTAAACTCGAAAGTGATTTCAAATTGAATGCTCTATCTAAATAATGAAATCATGTTTTTGTGTTCCATGTCATATTAACCTCACCTTAGAAATTCACAGTCATATAAATGATTAAGTTTGGAGAACAAATCAAGCTGTAAATATTCTAGGTTTATTTATGCATGCATTTTATTATAATATTTGCAGAGGAGTCAGCAAGTTTTATCTTCTGCAAACATAGCAGCCAGTGCATACAAAAAGTACTTCCTGTAGTTTTTCAATTTCTTTAAAAAGGAAAACATTCCCAGAAACATTAACGTTAGTTTGCAATTAGTGCAGAAATATTTTGGATAATACAAGTAATAAACATACATTGTAAAAAATAGTTTGTATAATTTGTGAAGACATATTAATGTTTTTATTTAAAGGGACAGTCTACTTTATTTTTTTATTATTTAAATTAACTAACACCCTCTAGCTGTGAAAAACTGTCAAATGCATTCAGATAAGAGGCGGCCTTCAAAGGCTTAGAAATTAGCATATGAGCCTACCTAAGTTTAGCTTTCAACTAAGAATACCAAGAGAACAAAACAAATGTAATGATAAAAGTAAATTGGAAAGTTGTTTAAAATTACATGCCCTATCTGAATCATTAAAAGGACATAATACTCATATGCTAAATCACTTGAAACTGATGCAGTATAACTGTAAAAAGCTGACAGGAAAATATCACCTGAGCATCTCTATGTAAAAAAGGAAGATATTTTACCTCACAATTTCCTCAGCTCAGCAGAGTAAGTTCTGCAGGTAAAAAAAAAAAAAAAATGAAGAAATGAACAGCAGCCAATCAGCATCAGCAGTGCTGAGGTCATGAACTCTTACTGTGATCTCATGAGATTTGACTTAACTGTCATGAGATTTCATAGTAAGCTTCCTTTACCTGATTGGTGAAATAATATGAGAGTTAACGAGGCTCATCCTTTCAGCTGTCCCAGGACAGACATACTAAAATGCTGCTTAGAAATCCTTTACAATGGGAGGTGGCTACTGAGGAACTTTTGAGGTAAAATATCTTTCTTTTTACATAGAGATGTTCAGGTGATATTTTCTAGTCAGCATTTTACAGCTATGCTGCATCACTTTAAAGTGTTTAAACATTTGGGTATTATGGCCCTTTAAAGTTTAATTGGGACTTTACTGTTCCTTTAACTCTTTTCTTTTATTATTTAAAGGAGGATTGCTTGCTTTATGCTTCTGTGGAGCACTCAGCCCCAGAAAAACGCAAATTATCAGCTGATCCTGTATCAGAAATCGTCTACGCTGTTGTGAAACGTGACTGATTGGGACTGGTGACTTCCCCTGCTTTTCTTTTTAAGATGTTATCTCACCTAAATAGTGGTTACTTAACCAAAACAACTCTCTAACCTGTTTCTAAGAAAGAATACAAGAAACCTGTTGGCGGTTTATAGCACCAATATACTATACAAATAACCTTCCTTTATAGTACAATATTCACTTTGTTGGCAGCCCTTAAATGTTTCCTATCTCCAATCCCTGCTTTGTCTACCTGGAAATATAAATTTACTTTACTACAAAAGAGTAACAAAATGTGTTTAGTTTCTGTTTATCATATTTATTTAACTGGTGCATTAATTTTGTTTTAATTAGAGACATGAAACACAGTTGTTTTTTTCTTTCATAATTACAATAAATTATACAATAAAATATACAGTTTTAAGCAACATTACAATTTTCTTTTATAATATAATTTTGCTTTATTCTCTTTTCTTCTTTTTTTTTTTTAATCTATTTTTTATTATATTAGGGAAAGGAATAACAAAAGAATGGTAAATCCGAATATATTATTTCGGGAACAGAGATAATCAGTGGATGGTACATAGCATTTCTACATCGTTAAAAGAAACACATAGAAAAAGTATACAAAAATGCAGGGATACTAAATAATAAATATTCAATTACTAGTCACATATATATTATATGATTCTGATATACATCAAGCACAGAAACAAGCGAAAAAACTAATATATATGTTTGGACACAGCATTTCAGAACACTCATAATCTATAGATATTTTATAGTAGTATTATTTTTTTATTATTTATTATTATTTTGCTTTATTCTCTTAGCGTCCTTTGTTGAGGAAACAGCAGTGCACATGGGTAAGCCAACAACACAAGGCATATATGTGCACTTAGTATTCTGTCTGATTTAAAAAAAACAAAAAAAACTTTGAACTAGCAGCTTACCGCCTAGCGGTCAAGTACCCGGGGTTATCTGAGTTTAAATATGTTCATATCTGTCTGTAACCTAATTATCTTATTCTTAACCTCTGCAAGCAGGCTATCTTTATATTCTATCAATAGAGAGATTAATGTCAGGAAACAGTCAGTTAGTGCTTGATTCCAGCATGTTATGAAACCCTTGTCTCTAATCTCATAGGTGGGTAATTTGTTGAGACAAAGCCCCCTTGGTACCATCTTAAGGGCTAGGTATTTGGTCAAAATCCACTTGTCCCATTTTAATTTTTGCTCTTTCACTTTAAGATTTTCCATGTCTTGGAACAAGTTTCCCAGTTTGGTATTGGGTGTGTCCTGGTCAAAAACATCTTGTAATTCAAGTGTTTCAAAATCATCATCATCTGTCTCTTTATGAGAAAAGAAGGATTCTGTATCCGTTTCAGAATCCATTGTAAGTCTCTTAAATATATAGAGAAATATTATACTGGGTCAATATATTTGATTTAGGATGAAGCTGGCCAAAATGTAGATAATCACTAATGTCAGGGAAAATAGCTGAGTACAAGTAAGGAAAGTTAGTGGTATATTAAGTCAGTGTATTCCTGGGATACGCAATGCATAAACTGATACAAACATCTTGATAGATATTATTCCTTATAGATATAACATTGTGGGGAGCCGAGGCTAGAACCTCTCCTATCCCCAGTTTTGATAGTTGTGAGTAATATATCAGTCAAAGTCTACATAAGCAATGTAGTGCAAAGGAAATATTAACAGTTAAATTAAGCAGATTAAATAGACGTTGCTTCCACAAGGATATGTGTAAAGCTCTTTCCGGCTTGGTAGGAGGTAGGTAGGTAAGGTAGCGGTTACACAAACCCTCCGGATACGACCGGTGAAATCCTCAATCTCCTATAATTCTCTCCCAAATCACAAGCTCACGAGCAGCTATCCTCATCCAGAAGCATTCATCGTGCGTGTCAATAGATCCATGCGTCACCAGCACCAAAACGAGGCTCAGATGATTTTTACCCTTTAAATAGCAGCATGACACTGCAAATTTGTTTAATGGATATCCAATAAAGTTTATATTCTATTTTATTTTTGATCCGGACTCCTGCATCCTTTGGATTCTTTTTTTTTTTTTACAATTTATGGAGTACAGGGACTCTGATCCGCCCATTTTGCCTGTCCGTGATCCTGGGTTTAGGATTGGATGAGAGCTTGAGCCTCGTTTTGTTGCTGGTGACGCATGGATCTATTTACACGCAGGACGAAAGCTTCTGGATGAGGATAGCTGCTCATGAGCTTGTGTTTTGGGAGAGAAGTATAGGAGATTGAGGATTTCACCTGTCGTATCCGGAGGGTTTATATAACCGCTACCTCACCTAGGAGATTGAGGATTGCACCGGTCATATCCGTAGGGTTAGTGTATCCCCTACCACACCTACCTACCTCCTACCAAGCCGGTAAGAGCTTTACACATATCCTTGTGGAAGCAACGTCTATTTAATCTGCTTAAATGAATTGTTAATTAATAACTTTGCACTACATTTCTTATGTGGACTTTGACTGAGATATTACTCACTAATATCAACACTGGGGATAGGAGAGGTTCCCCACAAGGTTATATCAATAAGGAATAATATCTATCAAGATGTTTGTATCAGTTTTGCGTTGCGTATCCCAACAATACACTGACTTAATATACCATTAACTTTCCTTACTTGTACTCATGTACTTTTACATGTATTTTGATGTGTTTTGTGCAACTTTTTTTTCGAGCATAACAGTTTACCAGAGGTCTGAAGTTGCGCTAACCTGACACGTGTTAACTTCAATTGCGCTCAAGCGATCCCGTTTACTTTCAACTTCTAATTCATGCGCTACTACCGATGCATACAAACAGGTACAATAAACCCGATATTGTTCATGCGCAACCATAAGCTCTCCAGTCGTAATCTAGCCCAAAAATGTTTTTTTTGTGAGAAAAACCTGTAGAGTCCATTGACAAGCCTCTTTAGTATTGCTTATTGTATCTCATTTGCAGAAGCAAGTCTGCAGTTCTATATTTATTTTTAATTTAAACTAAATTTGTTCTTTGGAAAACAAAAATTCCACAGATCTTGCTAACTTCGTAATTTATATATTTATTAATAGAATTCTGGCATGGAACTGAACCTATATTTTAATTCTTTGTTAGAGGAAAAATAGTATAGCAGGTTATATAACTAATAACAATATAATTATTATTATTATTTTTAGTAATAATAATAATAATAATAATAATAATATTAATAATAATAATAATAATCACAACAACATGCAAACAAGAAAAAGATCTACAATACAAGAAACCAATGCAACTCAGATTCAAGCAGAATTTAATCACAAGTAAAATCACTTCAACACACAAAAAAAGAAGAATTAAACTCACATGTGTCAGAGTAAAAAGAGCATAAAAATACCACAACTCCTTTATCAGATCCGTAAGATAAACCATTTGGGGTTTCAGCATCTAGGGTAATAACGCTCAGAGTATTTCATTTGAAACTCCCGGTCTTCAGTTTAGGTTCCACCTATGGAGTCAGTGATAGTTCAGACTCCGATCACCTGCTGGTGATCACGTGCTTCAACGCGTTTCGTTTGCAAGCTGGCAAACTTTATCAAGAAGTCTTTTGATTGGAATGCAATCTGTAGTGTCATAATCCTTTATATAGTTCCCTATCCTGGGGAACCCCTATTGATCTAATTTATATATAACTAATTTGTCAGCAATATTAAAAGGTGATAATTATGTATACAGATTGCATACATTTTAGAACATTTGTTGCAAAGTTGTTTAAAATGTATTTAAAATGTATTCCACTTTTTGGGGGTGGAGCCAAGCTGTGCTGGGACATGGCTATGTTTTTGTAGAGCTCCGGTGATGTTACTGCTCATATAACATAAGACTCACAGGTGGAGAACTTAAATACACCACATCAGATCCCTAAACCTACTAACAAGAACCGGTGAGCTTTTTGGGGATATTCTCACACTAAGTATGATTATGGCCAGATGTTAGCTCTAGCAGAGGTCCGGTCGCCATCTTGGATCTCTCCGGGTAAGCCAGGGGACACTCCTGCTTACTTTAATTACACCCAAACTTTGTGGAGACGCATCTGAGGTGATTAACACCGGACCTCCAGCTGAGGAATCAGTCGCCAGAACCTGCATGGGAGAGGTGCAGACGCAGACCGACTACAGCCTTTAACCACCAGGCCACGCGGTATACCCGCCAACTAAAGGTAACGATGTACCGCAACTTCAGATAAGCACAGGAGAGGCTTTTATTATAAGAGGTTAAGCTCGGCTCCAGTTTCTAGCAAGACAAGCAACGTTAAAAGATATTCAGCTGTCTCTATCTCAGCCATAACCTCAGAGAGTGACCTGCGTGTAAAAACTCTACTAACCCCTTAATTACCACACACTAAGCCTGCAAGCATAGCAGCTTCCAAAGGTACATAACATCTGTGCAGCAGGAGGCTAAGCAGTGAGAGTACAAGATATATAACTTGGAAATTATATTATAAATCTGGAAAGTGTTTATTGTTAACTGCAGCAATTTTAAAGGTTGAGGGGGTGTCTCAATCAGGCCATATTGTTGTTGGAAGACCATATTGCTTAAAGCTGGACTGTTTGCTCTGAGAGGTTACATCTTCTAGTGCTCAAAAAGGGATTTTATAGTCAACCCCTTCATACACAGCTGACCACTAACTAATCTGTTTGCATAAGACTTTTGGGCTCACAGAGAACTTGTTCTATTTACTCATCACAAGTTATCATTATGTCCCAACGCAAGGGCCTTAAGACAGAAAAGGGCAACAAAACAACAGTGACCACACCATCTGTGTCCACCTTTTTTCACTCTCCAGACACTGGCCCAATAGAGCAATTGCAAGCACAGGAAAAGCTTATAATTGAGATGCAGGCGGAATCTATGCCTCTGCAACATAACTCCTTACTTGTCCTTCAGTCACAAATTGCAGACCTTCCATCCAAGACTGACCTTGAATCTCTAAAATCTTTCATCAAGGAAGAAATGAGGGCGCTTAAGAAAGATTTAAATGAAATGGGCTATAGATTGGATTACCTTGAGGAGGGTCAAGATGCTCTTAATAATATGGTAAGCTCAAATACACAGCAACTTTCAATACAGGACTCTATGGTGCAGTCCTTACAGGAGAAACTTGAAGATCTGGACAATCGTGGGAGGAGGAATAACCTCAGGATCAGAGGTATTCCTGAAGAGATCTTGCAGGATCAATTAAAATCCTACGTTACAGATTTGTTTAACTTTTTAACTCCCAGGTCACCACCACTCAAAAATGATGATATTGAACGGCTCCACAGAGCACTCAGACCCCCCTCTAAACCACCATCTCCACCAAGAGACGTGATCATGAGGTTTTTAAGGTATACTACAAAAGAAGAGCTGTGGCAAGCCGCAAGATCAAGAAGAACCATCACATTTAGAGATCAGGTTTCTCACTAAAGCCCTGCAAGATAATAATATCAGATACCAGTGGGGATTCCCATTCAGTTTAATCATCACCCACACCCAGATCATCTACAAGTCCTTCAAAGATCTAGATAACTTGTCAAAAAAGCTAAATATCAATATTGTTCCTCCTGGAGAAGATGTTCTGGAAATGTCATCTTTGCGACAAGATAAAAATCAAGAATTCCCAAAAGAGCAGCGCCCGCAATGGACCAAGTCACAATCCAAAAGAAGAAAAATGGAACCACCCCCATCAGACATTCCTTGATTTTATTGCTGATGATGCTTGCCAAGATGCCAAGATTCTATCACTCTGGACAAAATCCACTTTGCCTTTTAGATTCAACCCGACCCTGGGTGGCCAATGGACTAACAGTGGCCCTTTCTTCAACAATGACATTGAACTTGGGTAATGGGTAAGAACCAAATGGCTTAGACACAGCTCAATATTATGTTAATAGATGTGTAATGTTGTAGAGCTTGTAACTCAGACACACAACATTAAGGTCACCCATAGACAATGATCTGTATTAGAGATTAGGGATACCATGTTAATTCTCCCATCCTTCCCCCTGTTTTACATTTACCTTAGGTCTCCACTCTGAGTCTTCATATAGCATTCATATAGCTGCCAAGAGCACTAAGTGACACCCTTTACCCCCCTACTAAGGTGTATCATTTTAAAAATACACTATATGTTGGAACAGTTTCTAGATTTTGTTTAATTCATTATGTTATTGTTGTATTTGCTGTACTTATGATGTCTCATGCCATTTCCTCAATGTTGCCTTTCTTAACTACGAATCACAAGCTCACTCAGTACCAGTCCTTTGCAATAGTGTATGAACAAGAATATACCAATGTTAGCAAACACGACTACAATTAAAGTTCTTTCACATAATGTCAAGGGGTTTAACATCCCACAAAAACAAACTATGGCGTTTCGAGATTACAAAAGACTTAAATGTGACATAGTTATGCTTCAAGAGACCCACTTTAAGAGGGGGTCTGAACCCCGTTCATCCTTTAGAAAATTCGGCCCAGTCTATTTCTCTTCTAATGACTCCAAACATAATGGAGTATGCATAATGATTAATAAAAATATCCCTTTCAAGGTTAGTTCAATTGTTAAAGATAAAGAAGGGAGATACCTACTTATCTCGGGGGTCCTATATCATAAGCCTATAACCCTGGTGAACATCTACGCACCTAGCCTTGATTCTCCCAAATTCTTCCACCAAATTGGTAATAAAATATTAGACACTGCTAGAAATAGTCTGCTCGTGGGTGGAGATTTTAATGTTGCGCTAGACCCCACCATTGACTGCTCATCAGGAAGGTCATCAGTCCCTAACAAAACCCTTAACTTAATAAAGTCCCAATTAACGACACTTGCAATACACGATGTTTGGCAAATCCAACATCCGGATCTGAAAGATTACACCTATTACTCACATCCCCACCAAAATTACTCTACAATAGACTACCTGTTAACAGATGTCTCTAGCCTTTCCCAAGTCCTTCATTCAGAAATATATCCCATAACATGGTCAGATCACTCCATGATTAGTTGTACTTTTAACTTTCATATCAATACTTCCCAATCGAGGACTTGGAGATTAGACAAATCCCTTTTAAAAGACCCCCTAATACAAATCCAGCTAACTAAGTCCATCGAGGACTATTTTGAGCTGAACGCTACCCCTAACACTTGCCCACAACACATCTTGAATGCTCATAAATGTGTTCTTAGGGGAGAACTGATAGCGATAAAGGCTGCTAAAATCAAACAAAACCAGAATTGCTTGACCTCGTTACTAGCTGACTTAAATAAACTTCAAGACATACACAAAATATTTCCCAAAGACCACTCCCTCCTTGACAGCTTAGAGCATAAAAGAGCACAACTTAATCTTTTTTTAGGGGCTGAAGCCAAACGCAATGCGCTATTTCTTAAAAAACATTTTTATGAAAGCGCTAATAAGCAGGGCAAGTTACTGGCAAGACAACTGAGGAAAAAAGTGCTCAACAGGTACATATTACATATAACAGATGAAAAGGGGAAGGATTGGTACACATCAAAAGACATAACAAACAGTTTTAGGCAGTATTATGAATCACTATATAACTTGGACCAAACTATCCCTCCACCAACAAACGCAGACATACAAAACTATCTGAATCAGCTACACATTCCCGGAATTACCGAGGAACAGAGAGATGACTTAGATGCACCCTTCTCAACTGAGGAAATTAAGCTAGCAATTAAATCACTAAAAAAGGGAAGTCACCAGGCCCAGATGGCTTCGGTAACGCATACTATGCCACCTTTAAAGACCTCCTAATACCACATCTCCTAACATATTTTCAAAGCATAGACGAAAACAAAACATTTCCCCCTTTAGCTTTGCAAGCTAATATAACTCTGATCCCAAAACCAAACAAACCTAATACATCAATACCAAATTATAGACCAATCTCCCTGTTAAACACGGACATAAAGATTGTTGCCAAGGTTATAGCTAACAGACTCAACTTAATTTTACCTCAGATTATCCACCAAGACCAGGTCGGTCTTGTCCCCCATCGCGAAGCCAGGGATAATACTGTGCACAATTTACATTTCATGTGGCATGCCAAATCCAAAAATATTCCCTCAATCTGGCTCTCTACTGATGCCGAAAAGGCCTTCGACAGAGTTGAATGGCCTTTTCTAGAGATGACATTACGGGCTTTTGGGTTCAGTGATAAGACACTACATAGAATTTTTGCACTTTATAATAAACCCAGTGCAAGAGTGGTTCTCAACGGAGTCCTATCAGACCCGTTTCGCATTACAAACGGCACCAGACAGGGTTGTCCCCTATCCCCCTTGCTATTTGAAACCCTGGTGATTAGAATCAGATCAAACCAAGATGTTCGAGGTCTTGTGGTGGAGGGGGAAGAGTACAAGATGTCCCTCTTTGCAGATGACATCCTTTTCTCCTTGATAGATCCAGTTACAACAATTCCACCCCTTATGAAAGAACTGGAGGCATTCTATAAATTATCTAACTTTAAAATCAATCAATCTAAATCCGAAATGTTAGGCGTGGCTATTGATCATCAAATGGAAACACTCATAACCAAAATATGTCCATTTAAATGGAATAGGGAATCCCTGAGATATTTGGGAATACAGTTAGCGGACAGTTCTGATGCATTATTTAAATTAAATTATATCTCAATTAAAAATATTCTTAATAGAGACTTATCATCCTGGTCCAGGAAACACCTGTCCTGGTTAGGCAGGATTAACACTATTAAAATGAATGCGTTTCCGCGCCTGTTATACATTATGCAAACCCTTCCTATCCAACTACCCAGTGCTTATACCTCACAGATGCAGCGGCTATTCGGTTCATTTATTTGGAATAGACGTCCCTCTAGGATAAATAAACTTACTATGACACGCTCTATTGCACAGGGAGACTTAGGCGTTCCTGATATTGGTTCCTACCATAGATCCATATTTCTTTAAAGAATTCTCGACTGGAGAATACACAAAGACCATAAGAGATGGATTCTACTGGAGGAAAACCTATGCCCCAGGACCGACTTGCCTTCTGTTTGTTGGCACCCAAATTCCCAAGTGTTGAGTAGACAGATAGACAGATAGATAACCCAATTACCCAAGAAACACTAAAAATATGGGTCACTTCTAATAAAGCAAATCCATACCTTTCTTCATGTCCGGGTCCTCTAACATCACTGCTCCACAATAGTGAGTTTTCCCTACTATCGCTGACTAAAACAACTGAAGTACAAAATGACAGTGACAAGGTTTCAGTAATGCACCTCATAAATAACGAGCAGTTATGCACTCAAGTGTCAGGCTATGTTTGGTTTCTTAGAGTGAAACAGCCTAGTTATAAAGGTGTGGATCGCAACTGGTAATTTGCACTTCAAATAATTTATATGTTACACTTCCACTCTATCAAATACTATGATAAGAGGATTTGATTATTGGTGAAAGTGTGGAGTTGATATAGTTTAATTTTCTACACTCCAACAGGTCTGGAAGGAGGAAGAAAATCTATAAGGGAAATGAATGGCGAACTGTCTGAAAGAGACTTTATATTGTTGCTTAGAAATGCCCAAAAGGGTGGTAAAAGTCTTTTCAGTTTTTAATATAACATAAACTGTATAAGCAATTGTAGAGATTTATTATCACTGTAGATGTGATAATTAACAATATAAGTCCTTTGAAGATCAATCACATTTTTATGAATAAACGGAATGTCATAATCCTTAAATAACAGTTCATAAATAATGTACCTTATTTGAGTAGTAAGCCTCTGGAAGTCGTACAACTTATATGGAGTATACTTGCTTATTGGAGAGTAGCGTGTCTTTAGGTAAGTATTTCAAACACTGAAACTGAAAGAGCTTGCAGCGATGCCGATCCCATTCGGCTAGTGAGAAAGGAGGTGTGAGTCACGCTAGGCGGAGAGTCCGTGCTGACGTCAGATGATTGACAGGTTCCACTCTGACGTAACGGAGCTCCGTGCAACAAACAGTCTTTGGTATAAGAAAAACAGTAAGTTTGTATTACAGTTCCAACAATGCAACAAAGTATCCAATAGTTGTACCTTACTTGTGGCCACAGAGGTAGAAGTTGCGGTAGTCGGCAGACAGCCGTGAGACTGAAGGATGAAATGCTTTTTTCCTTAGCGCGTTGTTGAAGCTGAAACAAAGTCTATAAGATTAGAGTAGAAGTTAATTCGTAAATAACAATCCAGGTAGATATACAAATTTCATTCACTTAAACAGGAATTCTTGAGTAGATCCAATGATCCCAGAAAGATGTGGAGCTTAGGGAAAAGCTTGCTGCTAGAAGGCAGGAAACAAAATACTAAGCACTGAGTTTAGCAGGCGGGAAGTATTTAAAGGCAGAGTATGTAAATGATTGGTAATTCACTTAAAGCAACAGACATCATTATTAAAAGCCTGACATCAAGAGCGACTGGTCGCAATGGGCTACGACTGGGCTACCAACTGGTTCTCTTATAGGCGAATACACCACTATATAACAACCAGGGATAGGCACAGAGAAAAGCTGTGGCGGACATTTTCCAAAGTACAGACCTTAGTGAAGGACACCAAGGTGAAATTAAAAACATTATTTTATAGTGCTTGGTGTTATTATACTGATGCAGATACCACTGATTCTATAACCAGCCCTCCTCTGGCTATACCCATGTGCCAGTGTCACTACTGTGTCTTTATATAGCGCTGGGTGTTATTATACTGATGCAGATACCACTGATCCTATAACCACCCCTCTTCTGGCTATACCCATGTGCCAGTGTCACTACTGTGTCATTATATAGCACTGGGTGTTATTATACTGATGCAGATACCACTGACCCTATAACCAACCCTTGTCTGGCTATACGCATGTGCCAGTGTCACTATTGTGTCTTTGTATAGAGCTGGGTGTTATTATACAGATGCAGATACACATCCAGTATTTCACTTAGGCTTTAGTTATTCCATAAATTATAACCCAATATCGCTAGCAGTCTATGGAAAAACCACTAACTTTATTTACACTACATATTCTTTTTTATTCCTATTATTCAATCAAAACATATACTAAGGTTGTGGTGGACACTGCAAGGACTAGTCACAGACACCAGTGTCCGTGTACGGACACCTTGCCTATCCCTGATCACAACACATCAACAATACGCAAATCTGGTACGTTCACTAACAAATCTGGAACAGCTATATGCTTCCACACCTCCAATCAAACATAGTCTCTCACACATCTATAATATCATTACTCAAGCACCCCCAGGCAACCTGCCGCGTTCAATTGAAATGTGGGAGAGAGAGCTAGGGATAGTTATTACCCCCCAGACTTCAACTAACATTTTCCACAACACTAAATCTGCCTCTACATCTGCATCCATCAAAGAAATAAACTACAAAATACTACATGGTTGGTATCTGACCCCTAAAAGGTTATATAAATTGTTTCCAAAGACTAGTAATTATTGTTGGCGTTGCGGGCATGTTGAGTCACATGTGGTGGTGGTGCTCTCAGATTAACACGCTATGGCGTAACATAATTAGTGAAATAGAGAACATTTTTCAGGCTCTTCTCCCCTTGGATCCTTTAGTCTGGCTGCTAAATAAACCTATTAAACTTTCTCAGGCCCATTTTAAACCATTATTAAAAATTATGATAAACAGTGCAAAGGTTTTGATAGCCCAGAACTGGAAATCAACTGAAGTCTTTTCTATAAAACTTTGGCAAAACAAGGTTACAGACAGATCAAAATGGAAGAGTATGGTTCATATTTGTCCGGTAACAGGGAACAATTTATTGAAGCGCAACATACATGGGAACAATATATTAAAAGAATTACAATTGGAAGCTCTAGTTCCCCTCTTGACATTGACTGAGGTCATGTATACTGTAGATCGTAGCTATTATTGGTTCAATTTATACATTGGTACAGATATTAAACAATTGTTAAGGTAAATTAACATGGATACTGTTATAGGAATTGAGACATTGGGGTTATTGTTAAAACTAATTTATAAAAGGTTAAAATGAGAATCCGTGATACATGTTTAATTATACCTGGTTATTTTATTTTTCTTAGCATTAATGTGTATTACAGTGCTTACTGGACAAATGTCATCTGTCATCATTGCATAACTACGCATTTTGCTGTATGTTGTTTTATGGATCCTTAATAAAAAGATTTTGGAAAAAAAAAAATGTATTCCACTTTTTGTGCAATATTTTCTGATTATAACATATACAGAGCCTATGATAAAATGTGAATAATAATAATAATCACAACAACATGCAAATAATAAAAAGAAACTGAAGGAACTAAATCAGTTGTTGATATTTTTGGCAAGAATTGTTTTGTAATTTTCAGTAGAAATAGTTGTAATACTTTTCAAGTGACAACAATCATAAACTGCTGAAGTTTAAAAAAAACTTCTGTTGGAAAGTTGAAAATACCGAAAACATGAAGAAATTGTAATTATTAATCTGTTGTTAATCAGTTCACTTTGAATATGCATCTTTAAAGTATCAACCACCCAATAAAAGACATTCTAACAGCAATTTCCTGTGCTTATTAATTAACTCACAGCTGAAACACATGTATGTTGATTAACATGTTATATTGAAAAGGAAAAACATAAAATGACAAGTATAATTCAATATTAAGAAAATAGAACTGGGGCATTATGGGTACAATGGGCACGTTTGTTATTGTTTGTGCTACTGTTATTAGTGTAAAAATGCTTATTAATATTTTTTTAAATGTCATCGATTAAGCAGGTTGTAGCTGAGTGAGGCTTTATCAACTAATCTTTTGAACGTTGATTGTGCTCAGTGGAAACAATGAGCCTCCATGTTACGTACATCAACACTTTGTGGTAATTTAAATATTTTTAAAGTTGTTGAAAAAGTCTGATTTTGATTGTTTCTAGGAGGATTTTTGTAGAAAAAAACTTTTTCTAGGGATTGTGGGTTTATGAGAAATAGATCAGGTCAAACTAATCTAATTAGATTTTATAAGGATGTAAGCAAGAATATAGATAAAGGTTAATCAATGGATACAATTTACTTGGGTTTTGATACAGTGCTTAATGAGATATTACTACAAAATTAAGGGACTGGGGAAAAGCTAAAAAATATAAGCTCTGGATGAAAGACAAGGAGCAAAGTGTTGTAGTAAACTAATTGAACATAGATTGGACAAAAGTAATTAGTGAAGTCCCCATGGATCCATACTGGGCCATTTTCTTTTTAATATTTTTTTATAAATGACTTGGAGGAAGGATTAAATAGCAACAACACTATTTTTGCAGATGATGCAAAGTTGTATACAGTGATTAATTGATTTGCAAGGGGATTCACACTAATTGTAAGAATGGGCTGGTAAATGGTAAATAAGATTTAAGTAAAAATACCTAGACTACCTTTAATTTAAATGTGACTAGCAAAATAGAGGAGTAAAATGATTTAGGCATCTTTATTGAAGACATTCATACATACATTCATTTTCGGACGAATTTACATTGGTCACGAAAATTTTAACAAAATGAAAATCCATATGAATGCACCAACAAACATAAAGAAAACTAAAAATACTGACAGAAATCTCAGTATTCATTGGTTTCCTTTAATTTTTAAGTGGTTAATACTTACCTTAATGAGCATATTACAGGGACAGTCTACAATAAAATAACCTAAACCTATAGGAGATGGGGGATTGTGGGTATATTGTTCATGTGTATAGATTGTGTTATCTATTATATAATTAAAGAGACACTCAACACCAAAATTGTTATTGTTTAAAAAGATAGATATGGCCTTTACTACCCATTCCCCAGCTTTGCACAACCAACATTGTTATATTAATATACTTTATAACATTTAAACCTCTAAATTTCTGCCTGTTTCTAAGCCACTACAGATAGTCTCTTATCACATGCATTTTTATTAGATTTTCACAACAACACACTGCTAATTTGTGTGCCATATAGATAACATTGTGCTCACCCCCTTGGTGTTGTGCAGGACACAGCACTAATTGGCTAAAATGCATGTCAATAAATAATAAATAACTAGCCCTGAGGTAAGGGGACAGTCAGCAGAGGCTTAGATACAAGGTAATCACGGAGGTAAAAAGTATATTATTATAATTTGTTGGTTATGCAAAACTGGGGAATGGGTAATGATAGCTTTATCTATCTTTTAAACAATAAAAATGTTGGATTAGACTGTCCCTTTAAGGTAAGTATTGTAGCTACAGGTGAACTTTTCACTTGTAGCTTTGAAACATTTACATTTGTTTTAACGAAAACAAATGTAAATGTTTAACAAAAATTAGATTTTCATTTAGTTTTAAACTAAACAAAACTGAATATTGCAGCTAACAATAATATTAAATAATAATATTCAAATCAAAAATTTGTTCCCTGCACATCTCTAATATTTATATACATGGGGTAGATTTAATAAGCAGCGGATGCTGCAATCTACCCCCGAAGTTTCAGGTCCGCCTGAGTGCTTGTTAGTACAAATAAAAGGGGGACTAAATGAACAAAACAACCACCTTGGGGCAAAGTCTTGATATGCACATCAACAACCTTGTGGTAAAGTCTAAGTTGTATCGCTATCCAGCAATCCAATAAAGGAAATAATTTGTCCCCAAACTCTGTGTATTATGCAAGAAATGTATATCCCACAGTTGCGTATTCACTGTCTCATATACATAGGCTACCTGTGTCTCTATGTTACCTTCGAGCCTGCTTACTGCATAACCGGTCCTGGACACCTCTCACTTCAAGTACCTTAGGACTCCCACGGTTGTAGCAGGCGATGTATGGCTTGTAACGTTATCCGGCTACACCTGCACTGTTTGCGGATCTACGCTGACTCTGGAGCCAACTGATTCCGATTGCTTCCATGTCACGTGCACCACTCCTCCAATCAGTTCTCTGCAAACTCGACTTGAGTATATTGAACTCATAGGGGAGTAGATGACCTATATATTTGCGCAAAGAAGTTAAACAAGGATAATCTGCCTTGTCTTTAAGATGCTGCTCGAAAAGCTGGTCACGTGACCGCTTGGCGGTAAGCCGCCAGTTCAAAGTTAATTTTTTTTTTAAATCAGCCAGAATACTAAGTGCAGTGGACCCCAAAATGTTCTTTGTGAGTCAGACGGAGCATATAATTTAAAAAAAGATTCCAATCTACTTCTATTATCAAATTTGCTTAATTCTTATGATATTATTTGTTGAAGAGATACCTAGGTAGGTGTCTGAATCACTACATGGCAGGAAATAGCGCTGCTCTCTAGTGCTCTTGCAAATAATAACATTCTTGCAAAGCTGCTGCCATATAGTGCTCCTTACATGGCCAGATTCCTGAGCTTATGTCTCTGCTTTATAACAAAAAATATCAAGAAAATTAAAAAAAAAAATGATAATAGAAGTATCTGAATCAGTAAAGAAAAAAAATGGGTGCAATGTTCCTTTAATTTAACTCCATTCCAATCCATTTGGCAACCGCAGAAAGAAAACTGCATGACGTGATGGGATCGCCAATCAGAAGCTGTTTTTAGCAATCGCCCCGCACTATAGGCTGGGGATTGTTTGTTGCCTTCAGTTGAGTGCCAGTGACATTATAAAAAGAGTCACAGTAGCTGCAAGGGAGCAGATTATATTTATTGACACATAATAAAAACAACGTCTAAACTGTATAGATCCCCAAAAAAGTTTATTTTATAGGCACAAGTCCCTTTAGAAAAGAAAAGTATGTACATGTTGTCTGAATGTGCCTTTCCTTCTACCCCTCGCACAAAGGGACCCTCTGGATTTTATTACAATGCCGAATAACCATTTACATAACATTTTAGTAAGATGATCACAAAAGCTACAGTGGTAACCTGAATATTTTCAGTGTCTAAACAAAATGATACATTTTTTAACTTTCTTTTTTTTTTGCAGCTTTCTCACATGCAATGCAATTTAAATAGAATAATGCAATATTCTGAATCTGCTGGACCTGTTGACAAAACAATATAAAATTTGTTTGGGTCAATCACTGAAATGTGACAATAGCGTTTAAATTTTATCAGCAATAAAAACTCAAAAATAGCTTAGCACAAGTGTTATGTGATTCTTTTTGTCAGGATATGATGTTATCATATATCACTTTTCAGCAAGGAAATGACTGACACATTACACAGGTTTTCACAATCTTATAATAACAATGATGGTTTATTCTGCAACATAATCATGGAAACAAAATACCACAAACCACTATTCATACTTATAACACTCTATGCAATTGCAATGCTTATATAAACAATTCTAGATACAACTATCTATACAGTTTTCAGTTACATTTAGTTGCCTGCGCAACGACTGATAACAATCTTATGTTGTATTACCACTAAAACAAGTCTAGCTAGTTTTAAACAAACAAATTAATACATCACCGTGATCTCTGTTTGCATCATCCTATCCTGCCGCTTCTGGGGCGCAATGGGAGGGGACATCTGGGCAATCTTTGGACCAGGAGAAAAGCAGGCGATCAGCGGGAAAAAACAACACCGAAGATGCGTCCATCCACGGGTCCCAAAAGATACACTCAAATACACACACCACAAATACTCAGACTCTCAGACTGACTCAGACATCAGACATGACAATCAATACATGATCAGATTGCCTAGATGTACCCCTCTTTATACTGTTCACTTGTGTAACAGTTTTGGCGCAACTCCACAGATCCTGAGACCGCACCCTCTGAGGTTGGCCGTGGCCCAAGACATCTGGCCAGTCTGTCTTTAGCCTCAACCAAGCTTATCAGGGCATGCCCAGGTACTATCTCTGACGTATTCCTAAACTGCAATGCCGTCATCTTAAGTTTCAAACAAACATGTTTTTCTGCCTAACATTAATTATGTGGTCTTATGCAGTTACTTTCGTCAAATACATCAATAATAGTTTTAACAATCTTTCCATAGATATAATTAATAGCTAAACATCAATAATGGCTTTATTACTTAGCCTATTGCAATTAATATTACTTAGCCTATTGCACTTAATAATAATTAACAATATTACCATGGCATTAGCCCCTATACCAATGTGTTCCTTAATGTCAGTAAGTGACCCCTGCCAAGGTTACACCCTTGTTCTGTCTGGGTTTTGACTTCTTATCATCAGCATCCATCGGTTGTTTACCACTTGTAGCATGACTTAGCAAAATTCAGTGTCATCTACTTGAAGTTAATTAATGTCTTTTACTCTGTTAAAGGCACACTCTCTTAAAGGCAAAGTCACCCAAGTTAGTGCAATGCTTTCACTCTCTTAAAGGCAAAGTCACACAAGTTTAAGCAAGTGTTATATGAGCAATTACTGCAACCACTTTCCTTACAACAAGGGTGTGAAAAAAGCTTAGCAGGGAAAGAGTTAAAGGGACTTAAAACCCCAAAATATTATTTCATGATTCAGATAGAACATGCAACAGTACACAACTTTTCTTGTTTCCTCTATTATCTAATTAGTTTTTCTCTTGGTAGTCTTTGTTGAAAAGCACACCTAGTTAGGCTCAGGAACAGCAATGAACTACTGCCGTTTAGCGACTGCACATATATGCCTCTTGTCATTGGCTCATCCAATGTGTTCAGTTAGTTTGCAGTAGGCCATTGCTGCTTCAACAAAGATGCCTAAAGAATAAGAATAAAGCAAATTTGATAATAGAAGTACATTGGAAAGTTTATTAAAATTGGATACCCTATCTGAATCATGAAAAGTTTTAGTTGTATGCCCCTTTAATAAATACAACTCTTTTTATAGTGTTTAAAATATAGTTGAAGTCAAACTTTTAAACTATGCAACTTGAACACAACTAAACTACAATCAACAGAATATTCATTTTTATTTTGTAAGGGAAGGTGTTTGTAGGATTATTAATAATGATAATAATAATATTACTGCTATCATTTATTTATAAAGCAGCAGCATATTTCACAGCACTTTGACATTAAAGGGCCATAATACCCTAATGTTTAAACACTTGAAAGTGATGCAGCATAGCTGTAAAAAGCTGACTAGAAAATATCTCCTGAACATCTCTATGTAAAAAAGAAAGATATTTTACCTCAAAAGTTCCTTAGTAGCCACATCCCATTGTAAAGGATTTCTAAGCAGCATATTAGTATGTCTGTCCTGGCACAGCTTAGGGGATGAGCCTCGTGCACTCTCATATTATTTCCCTATTCAGCTTACTATGAAATCTCATGAGAGTTAAGTCAAATCTCATGAGATCACAGTAAAAGAGTTCATGACCTCAGCACTGCTGATGCTGATTGGCTGCTGTTCATTTCTTCATTTTTTTTTTTACCTGCAGCTGGGAGCAGCTGAGTATAACTTTTTACACAGAACTTACTCTGCTGAGCTGAGGAGATTGTGAGGTAAAATATCTTCCTTTTTTACATAGAGATGCTCAGGTGATATTTTCCTGTCAGCTTTTTACAGTTATACTGCATCAGTTTCAAGTGATTTAGCAAATGAGTATTATGTCCCTTTAAGTATAAAATTAAAGAGTACATTTTAAAAGACATTTACATTAATTAAAAAGGGTAGACATATTGAACATAACATAACCCTAACCCTAACATCAGAATGATGTTAAAGTGATTGTCAAGCCTAGCGTTTGTGAAACGCTAGGATTTACAATGGGAACAAATAAAGGGGACTTTCATTCATGAAGTATAAAATACTTAATGCTGAAAACTTAACATTATGTTGCTGAGAGGTGATGTTTCCACCTCTTAGCCAATAGCCTTGCGGCTATCCAGCTTGGCGCCAGTTAACGCAAACTGCTATTTGTTTAGAGTCGGATACGTCATCTCTCAGCAAAACAGCGTTCTGCTGTGGGCTGCCTGAGCAGCTCAGTGTGGTGAACGCTTCCAACAAATAAAATGCTAGGATTTACAATCACTTTAAATTATGTAAAATGATCATTTAACAAACGATTATTGGTTTCATGAAAAAAATGCTCATCAATATTGATCTGTGACTGTCTGCACTGTGTTACCGTTGTCTTGGTGGTATATCTTTTTGTGAAAATGTTTGTGAGAGCCTACTCGAAAATAATTCCATACCACGGTTTCTTATATGTATCAATTTGTTTTTCCTGTTTTTACCAGCTTGCAAGTCAAAAAATACAGGAAACCCACAGTTATCACAAAGCACCTAAAATGTTAGGTTTTTTTATAAAATCAAATTTGCAAATCTTTAATAGATAAAAAAAAAGTCCAGAATTACAAAAGCATTGGTGGCAATAATTTTAAAAACAATGAAGCCACATTTGATATTTAGAAACATACACTATAAAGTCAAAAGTATGTGAACACCCCTGCTAATTATTGAGTTCAGGTGTTTCAGCCACACCTATTGCTAGCAGGTGCATAAAACCCAGCACATAGCCATACAATCTCTATAGATTAATAATGGCAATACAATGGGTTCTACTAAATAGCTCAGTGACATTAAAAGTAGCATTGTTATAGGATGCCACTTTTGACATGTCAGACTCAATTTGTGAAATTTCTGCCCTACTAAATCTGCCTCTGTCAATTGTAAGTGTTTTTATTGTAAAGTGGGAGCTGTAAGACAAAAGAACAGCCCAGCCATGAAGTGGTAGACCACGCAAACTCACAGAGTGGGGCTGCCAATTGTGCAAAGGAGCTGTCCATTAGAAGTTTTAGGAAATGGGTTTCCATTGCAGAGCAAACATCAACATACGCAATGCCAAGAATCAACTGGAGTGGTGTAAAGCATTCTGTCACTGGACTCTGGAGCAGGGGGAACATTTTATCTTGAGTGATGGATCATGCTTCACTATCTGCAAGTCTGAAGTAAGAATCTGGGTGTGGTGGTTGCCAAGAGAAAGCTTTGCAGTAGAATGCATAGGCCTCTATTTATCAAGGTCTGTCGGACCTGATCCGACAGTGTGGATCAGGTCCGACAGACCTCGCTGAATACGGCGAGCAATACGCTCTCCGTATTCAGCATTGCACCATCAGCTCACAAGAGCTGCTGGTGCAACGCCGCCCCCTGCAGACTCGCTGCCAATCGACCGCCAGCAGGGGGGTGTCAATCAACCCGATCGTACTCGATCAGGTTGATTTCCGGCGATGTCTGTCCGCCTGCTCAGAGCAGGCAGACAGGTTATGGAGCAGCTTCATAACCGCTGTTTCTGGCGAGCCTGTAGGCTCGCCAGAAACACGGGACATCAAGCTCCATTCGGAGCTTGATAAATATGCCCCATAGTGTCTACTGTAAAGCTTGGTAGAAAATTGATTTGGGGCTGTTTTTTAGGAGCGGTATATGTAGGGACATCTTGTCAAACCAAAGCACTATGCCCCATTTTATGCAAATCCCCATCCATTTTTATTTAAATCCCTACCCACTCTCCTCCCAAGGTTTCCTCCCTTATTCGCCCACTCTTTTCCATATTTCATGCCCCTTTTATGGTGTATTGCCTTGTTTTATGAGGTTTTTTAATAGTGATTTTAATGTTATAATAATCAATATAATTTAAATTGTGGTTCTTAATCTTTCATATATTGTTTAATTGTATTGATATTTTTAACACTATTAAATTGAAAAACAGAATGTATTTTCTTTTTAAAAGTTTATACATGACTCAAAAAGCATCAGAAAAAAAGAGATAAGGCTTCTTTAGGGGGTAGCAGCCGGTCTATGGTGGCAGTGAGCCTCTGGTAGTGGTTCCCTGGCGGCGCTCCTCGATCCTCTTGGGCTGTCCTCTTCTCATATTCCACCTAATCCTTCTTCATGCTGTCACTGCAGCTCACTGAAGATTAAATACAAGGTTCCCCTCTGTTATAGGGGTTTACAGTGAAAAGAATGAAAGCTTTTTCTATTTGCAATAAAGTGATTAAGCTCTTTTGCACAACAAATCCTATTCTAAAAAAAAACCCTAAGCTAAAAAAAACCTCTATCCTAAAAAAAAGATTGCCCTGATAAGGCCATTTGGTTAGGCATTGCCCTACAGTGATTATAGCTATTTTACCTTTAAACATAATTCCTATTCCTATATAAAAAAAAAAGCATCCTAAAAAAAGATTGACAAGGGCATCCTTTTTCTTTTATTTTAGCAGGGCCTTAAAATTCAGGGATTTTTTTATTGTAAAACAAATTTTACATCATTGTGACACACTTCTGTACCTAAAAGCTGGAAGTATTGTATGTTTTTTTGCATGCTGGCAAAAATTGTATGATGAATTATTATGTACTTTTCCATATATTAAAGGGACATTCCAGCCAAAACTGCAATCCATATGAATGCATTTCAGTTTTGAATGGAAGCACTTTTGTAATATACATGTATTAGCAAAAATGCTTCTAATAAAAGCTATAGCCGTTTGCACTGTGCACATTTGTTAATGGCTGACATGATACAAACCCTACTGGTGCTCTCGGCATCTGCAGTAAATGGAATGCTGGTGCACTGATAATAACTAGCTATGCTTCACGTGCATAGAAAAATACTAACACTAAAACAGTGATAACTTTTACTAGAAGCTTTTTTTGCTAATACATATATACCGCAAATATGTTTCTATTCAAAGATGTAATTCATCTATGTGCATTTACATTTTGACCAGAATGTCCCTTTAAATTTATAGGTCTTCCAAACACAGCAAAAGGAAGCCACTTACAATATTGATACATAGGTCTCCATGTACAAAGCAATGTAAGCTGCTCCTGAACTCTTGCGGGGCAGGTTTGCACATGTGAGCCTGCTTCACGCAATGTAAGAAGCAGCGGTCATGCTTCGCATCTTCTGAGGTGGCGAAAAGAAATCACAAGAGCTTGCTCACTATCAGTGATTGACAGTCACGTGAGTGAAGGGACGGGCATTATACATTTATTAGAGTGTAACAAATGGGACCATCCTGTTTTTTCTAATTGGTTGACTGTTGATCATATGACCATTCCAATTAGACAAATACCCTGTCGATCATTGTCAAGCAATTTGCATGTTTAAAAGTGTTTTGTCATTGGCCAATCATGACCTTTCTTTACATTTTAATCTAGTGCTATTGGTCGATAATTGTATATATAGAATTATGGAGCCGTACAGCAGCAAAATAAAATATTTTTGATTAATACTGATTTGATCATTAGTTTACTTTTGTATGTTTATTATGTGTAGTACATGTGTTTAAGTTTTAAGTAGTATTTTATAACAATAACTGGTTATTTTATTAATCTTTTTGTTTTATTTTTTATTTTCACTTGGGCTCCATTTATCAAGCAGCATATACTGCTTCAAAGGTCTATTCAAAGGTCTATCTTTCAGCGCTGATTAACAACCCCTGCTAGCGGCCAATTGGCCGCCAGTGAGCAGGGGCAGCATTGCATAAGCATTTCTGGTGAAATGCTTGTGCAATGATAAATGCAGACAACATAGGCTGTCCACATTTAGCAATGATATTAAAGGGACATGAAACTCTAAATTTTTCTTTCAGGATTAAGATAGAGAATACAATTTCAAACAACTTTCCAATCTACTTCAATTATTTAAGTTTCTTCCTTCTCTTGTTATCCTTTGCTGAAAGATTTGTCTAGGAACGCTCAGGAGCAACAAAGAACCTAGGTTCTAGCTGCTGATTGGTGGCTGCATATATATACTGATTGTCATTGGCTCACCATGTGTTCAGTCAGCAACCAGTAGTGCATTGCTGCTTATTTAACAAAGCATACCAAGAGAATGAATAAAAAATTATTATAGGAGTAAATTAGAAAGTTGCTTAAAATTGCATGCTCTATCTGAATCATGAAAGAATAAATTTGAGTTTAGTGTCCCTTTAACCTGATCATACTCACACCTCTACTGTTTAGTGTCAGCAGTTCTGTTTTGATAGGTACGGTACTCATCTACATTCCTGACTGTTAATAGTGAATAAACAATTACAACTTTTACAGTCTCTATAGAGGAAAAAGCTACTTAGAAAAAATTGAATTTGGTAATGGTATAATGGATAAGGACCTGTAGCTTCTGGCCAGAATATGCCGAAGACCTATAGTAATTGTTTTATTTTGTTATAATGCAAAGAGACATGAAACCATTTTTTTTTCTTTAGTGAAAAAAGATAGAACATACTATTTTTATTTACTTTCCAATTTAATTTTAGTATTCATTTTTCTTCATTTTCTAGTTACCATTTGTTGAAAAGCAGGGATGTAAGCTCAGGAGTGCGCACATGTTTGCAGTAGTTCACAGCAGCAGTTTTGCAACAATGTTATACATTAGCAAGAGCACTTTATGGCAGCACTATTTCCTGTCATGTAGTGCTTCGGGCATGTGCATGTTAGAATAATATAAGTGCAAAGGACATTTGATGATAGAAATAACCTGGAAACTTTTATACAAATTGTATTCTCTATCTGAATAATGAAAGAAAAAAATTGTGGTTTATGTCCCTTTAAATTACAACAAAATATAACAATTAATTTAGGTCTTCAACATCTTCTGGCCAGGTTACCAATCAGGAATGTAGATGAGTGTGGTACAAATCAAAATAGAACTGCTGACATGTCCTTTTATGGTAAAATAGGTGTTTGGGTATTTTTTGATGGGGAATAAGGTTACCAATAGTGTGCTGCTTGGTAGAATTTAGATTTAGTAGGGGTATTACAGTGTTGGAGGGTCTTGAGAAGTAAGCCTTTGGGGTGGTGAGTTGCTTAGTTGTAGGAACTAAAAGTCATGGCTATCTCTTAAGAGATGCACAGTTCTTAAGATACACAAATGTGATGGTTAGCAAGCCACTTTTGATAGCATAAAAGCTGCAGCTATCTAAGTATCAATAGTAGATCACCTAAGATCTAGGGACCTATTTATGAAATGTCTGTCCGACATGATCCGATCAGCGAATCATGTCCGACAGACATTCAGCATTGCACCAGCAGCTCTTGTGAACTGCTGGTGCAATGCTGCCCCCTACAGATTCGCGGCCAATTGGCCGCTAGTAGGGGGTGTCAATCAACTCGATCGGGTTGATTTCATGCAATCTCTGTCCGCCTCTTCAGCTTCATAATTGGTGTTTCTGGCGAGTCTGAAGGCTCACCAGAAACACGGCCCTTCAAGCTCCACACAGATCTTGATAAATTGGCCCCCTAGGCTTGTGTTAATAGGGCTATATCCATACTTTCAGCATTCTGGAGTAAATACAACTACTACACAGAACAGAAAGTTGGGGTACAAATGACTTTACGCATTATTCCTATTTGTTGAGACTGCTATGACAATACAACCATCTCAGCAATGCAGTCACAAACATTTACTCTGAAATTCAGCATAGTATTTATTACTTTTAGATGTTAACTAGTTCCATGTATTAAGTTGTTATCAACTTCTGCTGGTTCACCACATCCTTAAAATACTTTGTCACTTTTTGTGTTTAAGGTATTTGTGGTTTTTGGTTCCTCAGAAAATTTGCTGAGAATATAAGACATTTTAAAAACATATGCATTATATAACATTATGGCATGGCAAGCATACAAATAATGCCATTTTTAGTAGATCAATGTTCTTTCCTGGGGTCTGTGTTTAAAGGGACATTATACACTCATTTTTTCTTTGCATAAATGTTTTGTAGATGATCTATTAATATAGCCCATAAAGTTTTGTTTTTTTAAATAAATGTATAGTTTTGCTAATTTTTAAATAACATTGCTCTGATTTTCAGACTCCTAACCAAGCCCCAAAGTTTTATGTGAATACCGTCAGTTACCTTTTCCAGCTTGCTCCTGTTTGTGTAAAGGGATTTTTCATATGCAAAAGAAGGGGGAGTGTCTTATTTCCCACTTGCAGTGGGCTTTCCAACTGCCCTTTCAACAGAGCCAAACTGACAGCTTCTAAGTAAGTTTTTAAACAGTTTTATACTGGATTTTTATATCAGTATCTGTGCATCTTATTCTTTATAGTAGTGTCTATTACATGCAGTTATATTAAAATGACTGTATACTGTCCCTTTAAGCCTTTATTGATAGCTATTATTTGTGAGATCTGTAAATGTTAAATACATGTTAATTGTCATGTCTGTTTTGCTATGTTAAAGTAGTCGTTCTTGATATAATAGTATTTGTATCAGTAATCTCGCAGATGTAGAAAAAGGATTGATCGTCTGCATTTCCAGGACATTCTCAAGAAGAGGTCGGGATTTTTCACCTTAACCATGACCTAACATCCAACAAAAACCCACTATTCCACTAGGGATGATGAGGTAGCCTTCTTTTTACGAACCATCTAAAGGAATTTAAAAAAACATACGTGGTCACTATTATAACTGCTCATCGCTCTGATCCTCAATACTCAAGCAGTCCAGTAAGTGTATGGAATTAGAAGAGAAGCCATCCCCAATGGTAGTATCTTTGAGAAAACGACAATCAAGAAGCAAAATGCATCAAATAGGTATTTCTGTTAGAAGTTGAATTGTTTGTAGCTGTGGAGCATTTTAACTATTCGTTAATAAAGTATTTTTTACATGTAACCTGTATGCCGGAAATGCCTTTTACTAGTGCCTACGTTTCCTCCTCATTGAGAACATGAAGCTGTCAAAGTCTGTATTTGAAGTGTGTGTGTTAACTAAAGGAATTACTTTGTGAGAAAATTTGGCACATTTCGTACCAAACTAAAAACAGATTAAAATAAGATTGGCACTGAATCGCCTGACCCTCTATTTGAGAGAGTTGACTCATAATAAGAAATCTTGGATACTTGTTGGCTTATTATTGTTAGAAAAGTTCACACTGCACCTTTAACCACTCAATTTTATTTATTTAAACTTCCTTTCTAGTAGAATAAGTATTTATCAAACATTTAACATCTGTAGTGAAATGTTACACTCAATATATGATATTATTATTGGCTGGGAGGCATTTTCAATAGCTCAGTCCCTTTAATTTCTCTAAACCTGGTGTTTAAAGGAACATTAAACCCCATTTTTTTCCTTCATGATTCAGATAGAGAATACTATTTTAAACAACTTTCTAATTTACTTCTATTATCTAATTTGCTTCATTCTCTTGATATTATTTCCTGAAAAGCATATCTAGATAGGCTCAGTAGCTTCTGATTGGTGGCTGTACATAGATGCCTCATGTGATTGGCTCACCCGTGTGCATTGTTATTTCTTTAACTAAGGCTATCTAAATAATGAAGCAAATTAAATAATAGAAGTAAATTGGAATGTTGTTTAAAATTGTATTCTCTGCCTGAATTATGAAAGAAAATTTTTGGGTTTAATGTCCCTTTAATAGTTTAACAAAGCACTGTTTTCACATTATGTGGACGATTTATCAAGCTCCGTATGAAGCTTGATGCCCCTTGGTTCCGGCAAGCCTTCAGACTCGCCGGAAAAGAAGTTATGAAGCAGCGGTCTAAAGACTGCTGCTCCATAACTTGTCCTCCTGCTCTGAGATGGCGGACAGAAATCAACCCGATCGAATACGATTGGCACCCCCTGCTAGCGGCTGATTGGCTGCGAATCTGCAGGGAGCGGCATTCCACCAGAAGTTCACAAGAGCTGCTGGTGCAATGATACACTTATCGATGTGCAGCGGACATGATACGCTACATTGTATCATGTCCACTCGCACTATGTTAAATATACCCCTAACCATGTGATACCTAGAGAATTACAAATTAAGCTTTTATAGATGGCATGGGAGTGCATTATGGGATAATGTATTGCATATACCCTGGGATCATACACAAGAAAAGCATGGATAGAATGCATCCATCCATATTTTACTACTTTTTAATATAATCACGCTTTAGATATTTATCACAAAATAAGCTTAACTATTGTAAAATCTTATTTACATTTGTCCTTAATTTTCAACATTGAAGGAGACCAGGAAAATGCCATCAGTTGTATCCCAAAACTGCTCTTAAAAATTGCACTTATTTGCTGATATATGTTATGAGCATAACATCAAGCTAATTAAGTAAAAAGGTATTTATGCTGATGAATCATAAAGACCAAATGAAGTACAAGTTTGACAAGTCTCTTTCTGACTGATTGTCTTTAAGAACTATTGTGTTTTTCCTGTTTCCAAGGATTACGTGTGCATGAAATGTTCCTCTTCAATCCTGCAAAGGGAAAGGGGCATAGAGGTGAGAGATGCGTATTAAGTTAGCTCAAAATTACTTGAAAAATGCAAAATTATTGTGAGCAAGATGAAAAATTATATATATTTCACATGGTGTATAGAAGACATCAGAAATATATACATTGTATATTTATACTATATTTGATTATGATCAAAAGTCCTATAGAAACCTGTGCTGCAAATTTCAGTAAATAACATTGTCTAAAGCCCACTATAAACATTTATCAATCTCCTGATAAGACATTTATCCTAATGTTTATCATACGAATTTGGGTCACATAAAAAAATCGATACTTTGCATGGGGTTAAATCAAGGCCACTATTATATTCAATCAGAAAGTTTGTGTGTTTAATATAGACATATTCAGTAATGAGAAAAACTTTTAGACAAGTGTGAATAAATGCTGTAAAGTAATGTTTTAAAAAATAGAAATGTGAATAGTTTATTTTTTTTCAATTAACAAACTGCAAAGTGAGTCAGAAGAAAAATCGAAATCAATATTTGGTGCTAACCAGGTGTGATTGCGAGATAGTTTAATATCAAAAGTCCTATATAATGGCAAGACTAACCACAACAAAAAGACAATGGTAATGATTTCTTCCATGATTCAGATAGAGAATACAATTTTAAACAACTTTTCAGTTTACTAATATTATCTAATTTGCTTTGTTCTCTTGGCATCCTTTGTTGAAGAAGTAGCAATGCACTACTGTGAGCTGCTTAATGCATTGAGTGAGCCAATAACATGAGACATATATATGCAGTCACCAATCAGCAGCTACTGAGTCTACCTAGGTATTTCATTCAATTAAGAATATCAAGAGAACAAAACATATTAGCACATTGGTAAGTTGTTTAAAATTACATTCTCTATCTGAATCATGAAACAAAAAAAAATTGTGTTTTATGTCCCTATAAAAAACTATTTGCAAGTGTAGCAAAAATAATCGTTGCTGTTTTGAAGGCAAAAGGTGGTTACAAAAAATAATGATTTGATTTAGGTTTTTCTTCTGTTCAATCATTTTGCTTTTTTTTAATTGATAAAAATGAACTATTAACATTTCTATTTTTGAAAGCCTTCTTACTTTACAGCATTCACACCTGCCTAAAACTTTTGAAACCAAATAACTATAATCAATGGAAATCCAGGTTAAAGGGACAGTATACTATAAAATAGTTTTCCCTTAATGTGTTTCCAATTACTTTTTTTACCAGCTGCAGAGTATAAAATATATGAGATTTGCTTTTTTTAAGGCTTATTTGTGTATATGAATTAGCTGATTTTGTGTTTTGAAGCCACAACCTAATAAAATGGGTTGAGCTTGTAGGTATAATCAGATCTCATTACTTTATCACCTTGTGTACATATTCCTGCCTCTTTATCTTATGTCTGTCCATAAACCAATCACCAATACTTGGAGAGAACAATGGAAAAATTAACATTTTATTACCTTATCTCTTCTATAACCCACTGGAAGTGTAATTTCTTCTACTGGCCGTGTTAATACAGCTTGGCCTCGTGGCCAAAAACTTTCAGGATGGGTGGGGACACCACAGGCTAAATAAACTAATTCAAATGCCAATATAAGGTTAATGGAAATACTTGTAAACAATTTAATACACTCCAGCAGGTAAAGTGGATGATTGGGAATAAATTAAAAGGGAGAACATTTTTGAGTAAACTGTCCCTTTAATTTTACATTATTGATGCTGTTCTATGCAGATGCATCATTGCCAAGACAGAAATAAGACAAGATGTGACAAATTGCAAAGTTATAGCCAATTACTTAGATAGCTTTGACCATGGCTTGGAAACCACCAATGTTTGTTAACAAAATGAAATTAATGCTAGGAAGTAAGTTCAGTTAAACGTATCAGATGCCTTTAATGATTCTCTTGTCTCATTATTTTTTTCTATTTCTTTGGATCCCATTCAAAAGCTAAGTGAGGTTCAGTGGTTATGTTGTATTGTATATCATTGAGATGAGAATCTGAAGAGGCTGTTATTAAATATAACGTAATGAAGAAAGATATGTTTAAATGAGGTAACTGTACAAAATAGTTACAAATGGCCTCGTACACAAATAAAGGATTCAGTTGCACATTCTATCAACCATTATTTCTATATTGGTCTAAAAGAAATTGTATTATAATGTTATATCAGCTCGTTGTAGCTGCATGTGTATGGCAACTAACTTTGTATAATACAGTCTAAAAACAAATGCTATCAGATTTATATATATTTGTATATAGTGTGGGTGATAATTATGGAAAAAATACATGAAGAAAACCTGTTTCATATATGCTGTTATAGACGCCCAATAGTAACCTTGTTATATATCTCACCTTCCTTCCAATGATATTGGGTTCCATTAATTGTGATGCATCTTCTTGAAGAAAATAAAACATAGTTTTATTGAAGGGCAGGATGACAACAACAATGAATACAGCAGCAAAAAAAAGGTAAGCACCCATATCTACAGAAAGACAGTTTTTGTTGCTGCCTTACACCAAGGGATTGAACCATTGCACAATGTCACTTCCACTTAATACGATACAATCATTGATGTGTGTATTACTATTAATAAAAGTGGATCATATTGTAAGTCTGTGAGTTTTTGTCAGAAAATAAGTGGTAAAGTCACTGATATTACTCATTTTTGTTTGTCATTGGCACAACATGGTTAAAAGGATAGGAAGGTAAAAATTAAACTTGCATGATTTAGAAAGAGTCATTTTAAAACTATATGGGCAAGTGAGATCCCATATCGTATGTAAGGCTCCTGTGGCTCTTTCATAAAAACACCCAGTTATTTTAGCAGTGTTAGTTGTCCCTATGGTTTGGCAAAGACTGCTTTGCTTAAAGGGACAGTCTAGTCAAAATTAAACTTTCATTATTAAGGTAGGACATGTTATTTTAATCAACTTTCCAATTTACTTTTATCATCAAATTTGCTTTTTTCTCTTGGTATTCTTAGTTTAAACTAAACATAGGTAGGCTCATATGCTAATTGCTAAGCCTTTGAGGGCTGCCTCTTATCACATGCTTTTTAAATCTCTTTTCAACACAAAGAGACAGAAAGTACACGTGGGCCATATAGATAACACTGTTTTGGGGAACAGAGGGTTATTTAAGATTTAGCACAACACAATTATAAATGCAAGACAATAGATAATAAACAGTCACAGTCATGTGATCAGGGGCTGTCAGAAGAGGCTTAGACACAAGGTAATCACAGAAGTAAAAAGTATATTAATATAATTGTGTTGGTTATGCAAAACTGGGGAATGGGTAATAAAGGGATTATCTATCTTTTAAAACAATAACAATTCTGGTGTAGACTGTCCCTTTGATGTTTTTTCTTTGACCCCCAATTTATTACATGTCCCTGGCAAAATTAGTTGGTTGATTGAAATACCAACATTTTTTGATGTGCTGTCAGTGTGTTTACACATTTTTTACAGGGTTGCACAGAATCAATTGCTTTGTCTTTTCTTTTTTTTTTTTCTTTTTTATGAAAAAATAATTACCGGTTTTACAGCTGAGTATAACACTTGTGGGTCATTGTCCTCAAGCCTTTCCACATTTATCTTATTTCCAGGCTTTATCTTTAAATCTGCATATAGAACTCCTCCTGACTCCTAAAAAGGGAGAGTGAGAAAGATATTAAGAACTTAGGCACCAATTGAATCGACTTATTAAACCCCAAATTATACAAGACAACTAAAAAAATATAATTCTAAAGTATAAATTGAATGCAAACTACTCCAAAGAAATGTAAACTACGCCACGTATATATATATATATATATATATACATACAGTATATATATATATATATATATGTATACGTGTTCATAGGCAGTGGCATACTGTGCATGATGACCAATATAGTCCTAAAACTATAAACAAAACATAATCAGGTAGATTATGAGTTTTGTGCGCTACAGGGTTTTTAATGAACGCAACAAAAGTTGCGTTATTTAACCCCCTATAGCACAGCCATTACAAGTTTTGAAACAGCCGCCTTGTGCGTGCGATATGGTTGCGTTGAGCTCCATACTGCACACAATCCAAATGCTGTTTTGACGTGCTCATGCACCCTTTCCCCATAGACATCAATGGGGAGAGCAGGCAAAACAAAAATAACACCTGCAATCGCAGAATAAAAAACTGCAGCCCCATTGATGTCTATGGGGGGAAAAAAAGTAACGTTTAAACCTAACACCCTAACATAAACCCCACGTCTAAACACCCCTAATCTGCCACCCCCGACATTGCCGCCACCTACATACAGTTATTAACCCCTAATCTGCCGCTCCTGATTTCGCCTTCACCAAAATAAATCTATTAACCCCTAATCTGCCACTTCTGATGTCGCCTGCCACTATACTAAAGTTATTAATCACTGTTCCCCTGCACCCCAACATCGCCCACACTATAATAAATCTATTAACCCCTATTACGCTGCTCCCTGACATCGCCGCCACTATATAAAGTTATTAACCCCTAAACCTCTGGCCTCCCACATCACTACCACTAAATAAACATATTAAACCCCAAACCACCAGCCCCCCATGTCGCAACAACCTAAATTAAACTATTAACCCCTAAAGCTAACCCTAACGTAACCCTAACCCTAACACCCCCTAACTTTAACATAATAAAAATAGAGCTAAATTACTTACCTGTGAAATAAAACCTAAGCTAGCTACAATATAACAGTTATATTATAGCTAGCTTTGGTTTTATTTTTATTTCACAGGTAAGTTTGTATTTATTTTAACTAGGTAGACTAGTTAGTAATACAAACTTACCTGTGAAATAAAACCTAAGCTGCCTTACACTAAAACCTAACATTACAAAAATTAAAACCTACCATTACAAAAAATAAAAAACACTAAAATTACAAAAAATAAAAAACCTACCATTACAAAAAATAACAAACAAAAATAAATAAAATAATAAAAATTATTCCTATTCTAATACCCTTTTAAAAAAATATAAAACCCACCCAAAAATAAAAACCTAATCTATAATAAACTACCAAGGGCCCTTAAAAGGGCCTTTTTGTGGGCCCTTAAAAGGACCTTTTGTAGGGAATTGCCCTAAAGATAATAGCTCTTTTCCTACAAAAGAAAAACAAACATCCCCTAACAGTATACAAACCCCCACACCCCAAACCCACAAAAGAAAAATAAAGTAAAACCTAATCTACCCATAACCCTGAAAAGGGCATTTGTATGGGCATTGCCCTTAAAAGGGCATTCAGCTCTTTTTCCTGCCCTTAAAAGGGCATTCAGCTCTTTTATGAAATGCCCAAACCCTAATCTAAAAATAAAAACCCACCCCAAAACGAATTTTTTTTTTTTACACAAAATAACAAAGAAATTATCAAAAATAATAAAAATTATTCCTATTCTAATACCCATTTAAAAAAAAAAAACACCCCAAAATAAAAAACCTAATCTATAATAAACTACCAATAGTACTTAAAAGGGCCTTTTGTAGGGCATTGCCCTAAGTTAAACAGCTATTTTACCTGAAAAAAAATTACAAAGACCCATTAACATTACAAACCCCCACCCCCCTCAAACCCACAAAATAAAAAAAACTATCTAAAAAAAATCTAAGCTAACCATTGCCCTGAAAAGGAAATATGTATGGGCAGCCCTGAAAAGAGCATTTAGCTCTTTTACAAAAAGCACAAACCCTAAACTAAAAAAAAAAAAAACATCCAAAGAAATCCTAACACTAACCCCCAAAGATCCACTTACAGTTGTTGAAGTCCCGCTTGAAGGATTTTCATCCTGGTGGCTCCATCTTAATCCAGACAGCTCCATCTTCATCCAGACAGCAGACGGCTCCATCTTTATCCAGGTGGCTCCATCTTCAGATGATCCAGGCGACATCTTCTATCTTCATCCTGGCGGCGTCTTCTATCTTCATCCCGGCGGCGTGGAGCGGGTCCATCCTGAAGACATCCGGTGCAGAGTATCCTCTTCATACGGTCACTGCCGTATACTAAATCTTCTTCAATGCAAGGGAGGCGATGCAAAATGGCATCCCTTGCATTCCTATTGGCTGATTTGATTTTGGAAATTCAAATCAGCCAATAGGATGAGAGTTACTGAAATCCTATTGGCTGTTCAAATCAGCCAATAGGATGAGAGCTACTGAAATTTTATTGACTATTCAAATCAGCCAATAGAATTTCAGTAGCTCTCATCCTATTGGCTGATTTGAATTTCAAAAATCAAATCTGCCAATAGGAATACAAGGGACGCCATCTTGAATCGCGTACCTTGCATTAAAGATTCAGTGTACGATGGCTCCATCTTCATCCAGACGCAGGTGGCTCCATCTTTATCCAGGCAGCTCCATCTGCATCCAGACGGCATCTTCTATCTTCATCCCGACGGCGTCTTCTATCTTCATCCCGGAGGCGTGGAGCCGATCCATCCTGAAGGCATCCGGAGCATCCTCTTCATATGGTTGCCGCCGTATACTGAATCTTCAATGCAAGGGACGCGATTCAAAATGGCGTCCCTTGCATTCATATTGACTGATATGATTTTTTAAATTCAAATCAGCCAATAGGATGAGAGCTATTGAAATCCTATTGGCTGTTCAAATCAGCCAATAGGATGAGAGCTACTGAAATTCTATTGGCTATTCAAATTAGCCAATAGAATTTCAGTAGCTTTCATTATATTGACTGATTTGAACAGTCAATAGAATTTCAGTAGCTCTCATCCTATTGGCTGATTTGAACAGCCAATAGGATTTCAGTAGCTCTCATCCTATTAGCTGATTTGAATTTCAAAAATCAAATCAGCCAATAGGAATGCAAGGGACGCCATCTTGAATCGCGTAACTTGCATAGAAGATTCAGTGTATGGCGGCGACCGTATGAAGAGGATACTCCGTGCGGGATGTCTTCAGGATGGACCAGCTCAGCACCGCCGGGAAGAAGATAGAAGACGCTGCCGGGATGAAGATAGAAGATGCCGCCGGGATGAAGATAGTTGCTGCCTGGATGAAGATTGAGCTGCCGGGATGAAGATCCTTCAAGCGGGAATTCAACAACTGTAAGTGGATCTTCGGGGGGTTAGTGTTAGGATTTTTTAAACGTTTTTTGGGGGGGTTTAGTTTAGGGTTTGGGCTTTTTGTAGGTATCTTAGGTTTTTGTTAGAGTTAGGTTTTTTTATTTTGGGGGGTTGGTTTGGTGGTGGGTTTTACTGTTGGGGGGTTCTTTGTATTTTTTTTACAGGTAAAAGAGCTGTTTAACTTAGGGTTGTATTGGTAGTTTATTGTAGGCCAGGGTTTTTTTTATTTTGGGTGGGCTTTTTTATTTTGATAGGGCTATAAGATTAGGTGTAATTCTTTTTTATTTTTTGTATTTAGATAGTTTGTAATTTTTATAGCAGTGTTAGGATTTTTTTAATGTATATTTTAGTTTTATTTAATTGGCAGTTAGTTTAATATTAGTTAAATAGTTATATTAGTTTAATTGTTAGATTAAACTTAGTTTTTTTAAATTTGACAGGTACGTTTTAATTTAATTTAAGATAGGGAAATTGTAATTTTAACATAAAGTTAGGAGGGAGTTAGGTTTAGGGGTTACTAGTTTAAATTAGTTTATTGCAATGTGAGGGCTTGCGGTTTAGGGGTTAATAGTTTAATTTAGTATATTTCATTGTGGGGGGCATGCGGTTTAGGGGTTAATAGGTTTATTATAGTGGCAGTGGTGTAGGGCTTAATAACTTTAGTATAGTGGGGCAATGTGGGCGGATGGCAGATTAGGGGTTAATTATATTTAAATAGTGTTTGCGATGCGGGAGGGCAGCGGTTTAGTGGTTAATAAATTTTTTTACAGTGGTGACGATCTCGGGGAGCGGAGAAATAGGGGTTAATAAATGTTATTAGTGGCAGAGATGTCGGGAGCGGCAGATTAGGGGTTAATAACTTAAAAATAGTGTTTGCGATGCGGGAGGGCCTCGGTTTAGGGGTTAATAGGTAGTTTATGGGTGTTAGTGTACTTTGTAACACTTTAGTTATGAGTTTTATGTAACAGTTTGTTGCGTAAAACTCATAACTACTGCTCTCAGATGGCGGTACGGATCTTGTTATAGAGTGTAACGCAAGCTTTTTAGTCTCACCGCAAAACTTGTAATGGCTGCGCTATGAAGTCCCATGAAAAAACATCATTTTTATGAGTGCGGGACTGACGTTGCGCTATAGGCTAAAAGGCTTGCAGTACAGCTATACCGACAAGACTTGTAATGGTTGCAGTGCTGTTTTAACGCTTAAATAGCCATTTTCTCAGCGTTAAAAGATGAACACACAACTCGTAATCTACCTGAATGAAAATAATCGTAATACATTCTTTAATTTTCAATGTAATACTATTAACAAATGTACTTGTTTTCTTTGTATCATTTGTTAAAAAAAATACCTAGGTTGACTCAGGAACAACCGGTAACTACTGGGAGCAAGCTAGTGATTGGTGGCTATGCATATATGCCTCTTGTCATTGGGTCACCAGATGTGTTCCTCTAGGTCCCAGTAATGCATTGTAGCTCTGAAGCTGACATTCAAGATATGTGTAATCCCTTTGCAGGAGTTAAACCCACTGTGGATCACATTTATGTTCTCATAGAGAAACCTGTCTGAACACATTTGCTTCAGCAACCATGATCCCTGCTCTCACACAACCTATTGCATGAGAGCAGGGCTTGTAAGCCATCCTTGATGAACAAGTCTGAGTTGTGCACCTAGCAACACAGAAACGGCTCAAATCTACTTATGCAGCTTCATCAATGGGGGCCTGTATAGAAAAGCAACACTGAAATAATAACACAATATAAACTTTTATCATCTAAATCTCTTCTTTTTCTCATAGACCAACTGATGAGCTGAGAAGCAACAAGAAAATGGGTTTGGGGTGAAACAACAATACCCCTCATTAGTGTAGAGTACGGGTTCCAGATGACTTATATAAAACTATAGTAATCCCCTGGGAAATAGCACAGTTTTGGCTAAATTATAAGTTTTGCATTATGGTGCAGTATGGCTAGACCGCTGAAAAATTGGTAACGCATATTACAAGTCGTTGCATTACGGCTATAACGCAAGCATTTTAGCCTTAACGCACTCTCCATTCAGGACTGAAAAAAATTACATTTGAGTGTGGAATTGTCCATTGCGCCATATTACAGGTTGTGCGGTGCAGCTAAAAGGCTAGAGTTATAGCCGATACCGATGTGAGCCATTCTGCGATCTGAGACCAGTAGTTATTGATTTTGCGAAACAAAAATGTTTCACAAAACTCATAACTAAAATGTTACAAAGTACACTAACACCCATAAACTACCTATTAACCCCTAAACCGACACCCTCCCGCATCACAAATACTATAATAAACATATTAACCCCTAAACCGCCAACCACTAACATCACCAAACACTAAATAAATCTATTAACCCCTAAACCACCTGCCCCCTACATAAATCTAATAACCCCTAAGTCCCCTGCCCCCCACATTGCAACTACTATAATAACCCAATTAACCCCTAAACCGCCGCCCCCCCACAACGCAAATCACTAAATTTAACTATTAAGCCCTAAACCTCACACCCCCCTAACTTTAAATTAAAAAGTTACAATATAACTATCTTAAAATAAATTAAAACTTACCTGTGAAATAAAAAATAAATAAGATTAAACTATAAATTAACTTAACATAACTATTCTAATAAAATAAGAAAAACTATAAATTAAAAATCCTAAATTACATGATTAAAAAAACCTAACACTACGAAAAAATTAAAAACCTAAATTACAATTTAAATAATCCGATTACTAGGAAAAAAAATAAAAAAATCTAACATTACAAAAAAACGTTAAAATTACGAAAAATAAAAAACCACTAAGATTACAAAAATAAAAAAACTAAGGCCTAGATTACGAGTTTTGCGGTAAACTGAAAAAGCAGCGTTAACAGGTGCTAAAGCTGCTTTCTTACTACCGCTGGTATTACGAGTCTTGCCGGTTTAGGGGCACCGCACACTTGTTTGGCCTTACCGCAAACCGATTTACATAAAGTTCGCAAACCCTTTTTTCTATGGGACTTGCATAGCGCTGGTATTACAAGTCTGTCCTGGGAGGCCAAAAAGTGAGCGGTACACCCTACCCCGTCAAGATTCCTACCGCATTTTAAAGTCAGTAGTTATGAGTTTTATGTTACAACGCCGTAACATAAAACTCATAACTAAAGTGCTAAAGAGTACACTAAACTACCTATTAAACCCTAAACCGAGGCCCTCCCACATCGCAAACACTATAATAAAAATTTTAACCCCTGATCTGCCGCTCCGGACATCGCCGCCACTATAATAAACATATTATCCTCTAATCTTCCGCACTCCTGCCTCACAAACACTAGTTTAATATAATTAACCCCTAATATGCCGCCCCTAACATCGCTGCCACCTACATTATACTTATTAACCCCTAATCTTCCGCTCCGGACATCGCCGCAACCTACATTATATTTATTAACCCCTAATCTGCTGCCCCCAACATCGCCACCACCTACATTATATTTATTAACCCCTAATCTCCCTCCCCCAATGTCGCCGCAACCTACCTACATTTATTAACCCCTAATCTGCCGTCCCCAACGTCGCTGCCACTATTCTAAATTTATTAACCCCTAAACCTAAGTCTAACCCTAACACCCACTAGCAAATATAATTTAAATAAATCTAAATAAAACCTGCAATTAGTAACTAAATAATTCCTATTTAAAACTAAATACTTACCTTTAAAATAAACCCTAAGCTAGCTACATTATAACTAATAGTTACATTGTATCTAGCTTAGGGTTTATTTTTATTTCACAGGCAAGTTTGTATTTATTTTAACTAGGTAGAATAGATATTAAATAGTTATTAACTATTTAATAACTACCTACATTACATCCTTTCTCAAACTCCTCAATAACTAAAGCTGCTAACAGAGACTTTACAGTAAGATCAATGATTACGGATGAATCTTTACGTACACAATCCCACTTAATAGAGGAAGGACATGAATGTTTCATCAATTGGTTCACATACAGGCAGGCAAGGAACTACATACAAAGACATAAAGGCTATAATAATATGACCAGACCGTTGACGAAATTCGAGACACTATGCATTCAACCCCCCCTCTTAAACATACCCTATCCACAATATACAAACTACTTGTCCAGAATCTGCCAGGATATATCCCCCTATACCTAGAAAGATGGGAAATCGATCTTGGGGTTATTATCCTCCCTCAAACGAGCATCTCTATGCTCCAAGCGACAATGAAGTCTTCAGTCTCTTCCTCCATTTTGGAAATTAACCTCAAACTATTACACAGATGGTACCTCACTCCCCAAAAATTACATTGCCTATTCCGCTCACAAAAAAGCCAATGTTGGAGATGTGGACATGTAAACAGTGGTGCCGCACATATGTGGTGGTGGTGTAACACCATCCAGAATTTTTGGAGACAGGTGATATCTGAGATAGAATCCATATTGGGAGTTGTACTCCCATTAGACCCCCTGATATGGTTGCTGAACAAACCACCTAATATTAAATACAAACCCAATCTTAGTTTATTTAAAATTATGACTAATGGAGTGAAGACATTGATCGCTAAAAATTGGAGACATGGAGATGCTCCTTCATTGAATATATGGGTCAAGAGGGTGTCAGAGTTGGTTGTGTTGGAAGAATATTACTACCTTAAAAACGAGAAAATGGAAATTTACGCTGAGATCTCTCATACATGGGATGGGTATGTGCAAACTACTAAAGATAATATTACACTCCCTGGTTGTCTTGGTTCCATATTGGGTTAAGAACGACTATAATACACAATTGAAATATAGATTTCATAAGGAGATGCAGACGGGACGGGACCCCATTTTTTTTTTGTGAGATTTTTCTTTAATTTTCTTTATTACCCCCTACTTTTCTTTCTTTTTCTTTTATAATTTGTTTTTTTAAACCCCTACGACAATATACTTGTTATTTGGAGTACTTTCATGTCCCCATCAAATTATACCTGACATTGTTTCCTGTGAGAAGGTCTAGAGAAAAATTTGGTTATTTTATAATGTTATGATGTACTTTATAAACCTGGTTGGTAACCCAGTTAAAAATGACAACTGTTGAAGTTGATTTGTGATGGAGCTGTGTCTCCTTATCTTTGTATTGCTTTTTTTACCTTCAATAAAGTTGATCAAGTTGAACAAAGAAATCAGCTCTTTTATCTGTAAAAAAAAATACACACAACCCCCCCAACAGTAAAGCCCTAACTAAAAAAACGTAAGCTCCCCATTGCCATGAAAAGGGCATTTGGATGGGCATTGCTCTTAAAAGGGCATTTAGCTCTATTGCGGCCCAAAGTCCCTAAGCTAAAAAATAAACCCACCCAATACACCCTTAAAAAAATCCTAACACTAACCCCCGAAGATTCACTTACCGGGAGAAGTCTTCCTCCAAGCGGCAAGATATCCTCAACTAAGCCGGCAAAAGTGGTCCTCCAGATGGGCAGAAGTGGTCCTCCAGATGGCAGAAGTCCAGACGTCATCTTCTATCTTCATCCTTCCGGCGCGGAACGGGTCCATCTTCAAGACATCTGACGCAGAGCATCCTCTTCAAACGACGTCTTCTTCATAATGAATATCTCTTTAAGTGATGTAATCCAAGATGGCGTCCCTTAGATTCCGATTGGCTGATAGAATTCTATCAGATAATCGGAATTAAGGTAGAAAAACTCCTATTGGCTGATGCAATCAGCCAATAGGATTGAGCTTGCATTCTATTGGCTGTTCCAATCAGCCAATAGAATGCAAGCTCAATCATATTGGCTGATTGGATCAGCCAATAGGATTGAAGTTACATCCTATTGGCTGATTGCATCAGCCAACAGGATATTTTCTACCTTAATTCCGATTGGCTGATAGAATTCTATCAGCCAATCGGAATCTAAGGGAAGCCATCTTGGATGACGTCACTTAAAGAGATATTGATTACGAAGAAGACTTCGTTTGAAGAGGATGCTCTGCGTTGGATGTCTTGAAGATGGACCTGCTCCGCGCCGGAAGGATGAAGATAGAAGATGCCGTCTGGATGAAGACTTTTGCCCATCTGGAGGACCAATTCTGTCCATCTGGAGGACCACTTATGCCGGCTTCGTTGAGGGCATCTTGCCGCTTGAATGAAGACTTCTCCCGGTAAGTGAATCTTCAGGGGTTAGTGATAGGATTTTTTTAAGGGTGTATTGGGTGGGTTTATTTTTAAGATTAGGGACTTTGGGCCGCAATAGAGCTAAATGCCCTTTTAAGGGCAATGCCCATCCCAATGCCCATTTCAGGGCAATGGGGAGCTTAGGTTTTTTTAGTTAGTATTTTATTTGAGGGGTTGGTTGCGTGGGTGGTGGGTTTTACTGTTGGGGGGTGTTTGTATTTTTTTTTTTACAGGAAAAAGAGCTGATTTCTTTGGGGCAATGCCCCGCAAAAGGCCCTTTTAAGGGCTATTGGTAGTTTAGTTTAGGCTAGGGTTTTTTTTATTTTGGGGGGGCTTTTTTATTTTGATAGGGCTCTTAGATTAGGTGTAATTAGTTTAAAGATCTGTAATTTGTTTTTATTTTCTGTAATTTAGTGTTGTTTTTTTGTTGTGATTTAGCTAATTTAACTTAATTTATTTAATTGTATTTAATGTAGGGAATTTATTTAATTGTAGTGTAGTGTTAGGTGTTAGTGTAACTTAGGTTAGGTTTTATTTTACAGGTAAATTTGTATTTATTTTAGCTAGGTAGTTATTAAATAGTTAATAACTATTTAGTAACTATTCTACTTAGTTAAAATAAATACAAACTTGCCTGTAAAATAAAAATAAACCCTAAGCTAGATACAATGTAACTATTAGCTATATTGTAGCTAGCTTAGGGTTTATTTTATAGGTATTTAGTTTTAAATAGGAATAATTTAGGTAATGATAGGAATTTTATTTAGATTTATTTAAATTATATTTCAATTAGGGGGTGTTAGGGTTAGGGTTAGACTTAGGTTTAGGGGTTAATAAATTTAATATAGTGGTGGCGACATTGAGGGCAGCAGATAAGGGGTTAATAAGTTTAGGTAGGTGGCGGCGACATTGGGGGCGGCAGATTAGGGGTTAATAAATATAATGTAGTTGTCGGCGATGTTGGGGGCAGCAGATTAGGGTTTAATAAGTATAATGTAGGTGGCGGCGATGTCTGGAGAGGCAGATTAGGGGTTAATAAATATAATGCAGGTGTCGGCAATGTTGGGGGCGGAAGATTAAGGGTTAAAAAGTGTAAGATTAGGGGTGTTTAGACTCGGGGTTTATGTTAGGGTGTTAGGTGTAAACATAAAATGTGTTTCCCCATAGGAATCAATGGGGCTGCGCTACTGAGCTTGACACTGCTTTTTTGCAGGTGTTAGACTTTTTCTCAGCCGGCTCTCCCCATTGATGTCTATGGGGAAATCGTTCACGAGCACGTTACACCAGCTCACCGCTGACTTAAGCAGCGCTGGTATTGGAGTGAAGTGTGGAGCTAAATTTTGCTCTACGCTCACTTCTTGTCTTTTAACGCCGGATTTGTAAAAACCTGTAATACCAGCGCTGCAGGGAAGTGAGCGGTGAGAAAAAACTGCTCATTAGCACCGCACCCCTGTTACCGCAAAACTCGTAATCTCACCATAAGTTATCCAAAATAATAAAAATTACACCTAATTTAAAGTGAAGGTCAATTTTCATCAATGAGTGCTCGGTTTTTAAAAATACTTTTAAAAACAGGGGCACTTTCATTGATGAAAATTAACATAGCACTGGATTTGAAGAAATACTTACCTTTTACTTCTGCAAAGCCGGATCGACAATCCCCCTACTTCTTCTTCCTGCTGTAGACCACAGCAATGACGAAACTGGCTTCCTCCAATCACAGCCAGGCATCACGAGCTGGACGCTCTGGGGTGCAAGACATGATTGGAGGAAGCCGTTTTTCGTCATTTCTGACGTCACTACAGAGGAACTGAGGCTGAGATCGGCGATCCGGTTTTGCAGGAGTAAAAGGTAAGTATTTCTTCAAATCCAGTGCAATGTTAATTTTCATCAATGAAAGTGCCCCTGTTTTTAAAAGTATTTTTAAAAACCGGGCACTCATTGATGAAAATTGACCTTCACTTTAATAGCCCTTTAAAAACAAAAAAGCACCCCCAAAATAAAAACACCTGTAACCTAACAATAAACTACCAATAGCCCTTAAAAGGGCCCTTTGTAGGGCATTGCCCTAAGTTAAACAGCTTTTACCTTACAAAATACAAAGTACCCCCCAAAAGTAAACCCCCCAAAATAAAAAATCTAAGTCTAAATCCTAAGCTACCCATTGCCCCTAAAGGGGCATTTGTATGGTGCATCTTTGCTGATAGCACAGACATCCAGCATGGAGGATTCTCTTCATGCGGTCACCTCCATACACTGAAGCTTGAATGCAAGTGGTATGTGCGGCGCATCATTTATCCAATTACTGAAATCATTCACAGCTGTGAAACTAGGCGTTATAAAAGGAGCTCTTCAATCACTTTATTTAATTCCAATAAATATACCGAATATCACAAAGAAAAAAATGTGAAATAAATGTGATAACAAAAATCATAAAAGGAAAACCAAATAAAGTTCTGAATCAAGGATATGTCTGTGTCCTCTGGATGAGTTTTTCAGCTTGTTAGCATTCCTCAGTGAGATCCCATAAAAAAGGAAACAGAAAATTGCAACATAGTGTGAATCTGTAATGGCACTTTGAGGAAGTAGTTGTTTTGTAACAAATGACTACTCACATTTGTTGGAGCTTTCCACTAAGCTCAAGGATATGCACACTCCCACTTTATACTGATGGGAAAACAGTACACTAGGCAAAACTTGGATACAAATTTATTTTAAAATATATAAAAGCGTCACATAAGCCTTGATAACACCACAATGTAAGGGTACAAAAGCAGATATGCTGTAACAAATGCTTCAAATCGCCAAACTTGCAAAGAGGTAAATGGATCAGCAGGAGTGTGACCGCTGAAACCAAAACCTTTTTAGTAGCAAGACAATAGCGCTAAGCCCCCAGGTGTCCTGGCTAGTGTAGAGACGCAATAAAACTCAATATAGAACAGTTCAGTTCCGACGTACGTTTCGCTGGTATGCTTTGTCAAGGAATGTTAGTGCGCATGTCCAAGAGTCCTTTTAAACAATCCATTGATGAGTTTCTGCCAGGTTTGTGGTTACATCCTCCATTTTGGAAGTTGGCATTTAGGTAATTTGTCATTAAACAACTAGTATGTTTTTCAAATTCTTTCAGTTTTATACATTTTGTTGATATATGCATAGATGTTAAGATGGATAACCAGAATTGGTAAATTATGCATTATAATGTTATAGCATTATACATATATGCAAAACTTCAAAAAGCATAATCACATTGTGCCTGCAATTAGTGTCTATACTGATGACAGATGACATATGTAGGTATTTGTTTTCTTTAACCCCTTAATGTGAAGGTATTAGTTATATTTTTTTTTTTTTTTTTTTTTTTGTGATGTTACTGACTATATGTCCTACGGACCATAATTAAACTACTAGCCTTATCATAAACCTAGTTGTGTCGCAATGTTTTTAAAAATAGATTTTATTTGTAAGCATGTAACATGTTTAACCCCTTAATGACCACAGCACTTTTCCATTTTCTGTCCGTTTGGGACCAGGGCTATTTTTACATTTCTGCAGTGCTTGTGTTTAGCTGTAATTTTCCTCTTGCTCATTTAGGCCTAGATTTGGAGTTCGGCGGTAGCCGTCAAAACCAGCGTTAGAGGCTTCTAACGCTGGTTTTGGCCGCCCGCTGGTATTTGGAGTCAGTGATTAAAGGGTCTAACGCTCACTTTTCAGCCGCGACTTTTCCATACCGCAGATCCCCCTACGCCATTTGCGTAGCCTATCTTTTCAATGGGATCTTTCTAACGCCGGTATTTAGAGTCGTTTCTGAAGTGAGCGTTAGAGCTCTAACGACAAGATTCCAGCCGCCTGAAAATAGCAGGAGTTAAGAGCTTTCTGGCTAACGCCGGTTCATAAAGCTCTTAACTACTGTACCCTAAAGTACACTAACACCCATAAACTACCTATGTACCCCTAAACCGAGGCCCCCCCACATCGCCGACACTCGATTAAAATTTTTAACCCCTAATCTGCCGACCGCCACCTACGTTATATTTATGTACCCCTAATCTGCTGCCCCTAACCCCGCCGACCCCTGTATTATATTTATTAACCCCTAACCTGCCCCCCACAACATCGCCGCCAGCTACTTAAAATAATTAACCCCTAATCTTCCGACCGCAAAGCGCCGCCACCTACGTTATCCCTATGTACCCCTAATCTGCTACCCCTTACACCGCCGACCCCTATATTATATTTATTAACCCCTAATCTGCCCCCCACAACGTCGCCGACACCTGCCTACACTTATTAACCCCTAATCTTCCGATCGGAGCTCACCGCTATTCTAATAAATGGATTAACCCCTAAAGCTAAGTCTAACCCTAACACTAACACCCCCCTAAGTTAAATATAATTTACATCTAACGAAATAAATTAACTCTTATTAAATAAATGATTCCTATTTAAAGCTAAATACTTACCTGTAAAATAAACCCTAATATAGCTACAATATAAATTATAATTATATTATAGCTATTTTAGGATTAATATTTATTTTACAGGCAACTTTGTAATTATTTTAACCAGGTACAATAGCTATTAAATAGTTAAGAACTATTTAATAGTTACCTAGTTAAAATAATAACAAATTTACCTGTAAAATAAATCCTAACCTAAGATATAATTAAACCTAACACTACCCTATCAATAAATTAATTAAATAAACTACCTATAATTACCTACAATTAACCTAACACTACACTATCAATAAATTAATTAAACACAATTCCTACAAATAAATACAATTAAATAAACTAGCTAAAGTACAAAAAATAAAAAAGAACTAAGTTACAGAAAATAAAAAAATATTTACAAACATAAGAAAAATATTACAACAATTTTAAACTAATTACACCTACTCTAAGCCCCCTAATAAAATAACAAAGCCCCCCAAAATAAAAAATTCCCTACCCTATTCTAAATTAAAAAAGTTACAAGCTCTTTTACCTTACCAGCCCTGAACAGGGCCCTTTGCGGGGCATGCCCCAAGAAGTTCAGCTCTTTTGCCTGTAAAAAAAAACATACAATACCCCCCCCAACATTACAACCCACCACCCACATACCCCTAATCTAACCCAAACCCCCCTTAAATAAACCTAACACTAAGCCCCTGAAGATCTTCCTACCTTGTCTTCACCATCCAGGTATCACCGATCCGTCCTGGCTCCAAGATCTTCATCCAACCCAAGCGGGGGTTGGCGATCCATAATCCGGTGCTGAAGAGGTCCAGAAGAGGCTCCAAAGTCTTCCTCCTATCCAGCAAGAAGAGGACATCCGGACCGGCAAACATCTTCTCCAAGCGGCATCTTCGATCTTCTTCCATCCGGAGCGAAGCGGCAGGATCCTGAAGACCTCCAGCGCGGAACATCCATCCGGACCGACGACTGAACGACGAATGACTGTTCCTTTAAGGGACGTCATCCAAGATGGCGTCCCTCGAATTCCGATTGGCTGATAGGATTCTATCAGCCAATCGGAATTAAGGTAGGAATTTTCTGATTGGCTGATGGAATCAGCCAATCAGAATCTAGTTCAATCCGATTGGCCGATCCAATCAGCCAATCAGATTGAGCTCGCATTCTATTGGCTGATCGGAACAGCCAATAGAATGCGAGCTCAATCTGATTGGCTGATTGGATCAGCCAATCGTATTGAACTTGATTCTGATTGGCTGATTCCATCAGCCAATCAGAAAATTCCTACCTTAATTCCGATTGGCTGATAGAATCCTATCAGCCAATCGGAATTCGAGGGACGCCATCTTGGATGACGTCCCTTAAAGGAACAGTCATTCGTCGTTCAGTCGTCGGTCCGGATGGATGTTCCGCGCTGGAGGTCTTCAGGATCCTGCCGCTTCGCTCCGGATGGAAGAAGATCGAAGATGCCGCTTGGAGAAGATGTTTGCCGGTCCGGATGTCCTCTTCTTGCCGGATAGGAGGAAGACTTTGGAGCCTCTTCTGGACCTCTTCAGCACCGGATTATGGATCGCCAACCCCCGCTTGGGTTGGATGAAGATCTTGGAGCCAGGACGGATCGGTGATACCTGGATGGTGAAGACAAGGTAGGAAGATCTTCAGGGGATTAGTGTTAGGTTTATTTAAGGGGGGTTTGGGTTAGATTAGGGGTATGTGGGTGGTGGGTTGTAATGTTGGGGGGGGGGTATTGTATGTTTTTTTTTACAGGCAAAAGAGCTGAACTTCTTGGGGCATGCCCCGCAAAGGGCCCTGTTCAGGGCTGGTAAGGTAAAAGATCTTGTAACTTTTTTAATTTAGAATAGGGTAGGGAATTTTTTATTTTGGGGGGCTTTGTTATTTTATTAGGGGGCTTAGATTAGGTGTAATTAGTTTAAAATTGTTGTAATATTTTTCTTATGTTTGTAAATATTTTTTTATTTTCTGTAACTTAGTTCTTTTTTATTTTTTGTACTTTAGTTGGTTTATTTAATTGTATTTATTTGTAGGAATTGTGTTTAATTAATTTATTGATAGTGTAGTGTTAGGTTAATTGTAGGTAATTGTAGGTAGTTTATTTAATTATTTTATTGATAGGGTAGTGTTAGGTTTAATTATATCTTAGGTTAGGATTTATTTTACAGGTAAATTTGTTATTATTTTAACTAGGTAACTATTAAATAGTTCTTAACTATTTAATAGCTATTGTACCTGGTTAAAATAATTACAAAGTTGCCTGTAAAATAAATATTAATCCTAAAATAGCTATAATATAATTATAATTTATATTGTAGCTATATTAGGGTTTATTTTACAGGTAAGTATTTAGCTTTAAATAGGAATAATTTATTTAATAAGAGTTAATTTTTTTCGTTAGATAAAAATTATATTTAACTTAGGGGGGTGTTAGTGTTAGGGTTAGACTTAGCTTTAGGGGTTAATACATTTATTAGAATAGCGGTGAGCTCCGATCGGAAGATTAGGGGTTAATAATTGTAGGTAGGTGTCGGCGATGTTAGGGAGGGCAGATTAGGGGTTAATACTATTTATGATAGGGTTAGTGAGGCGGGTTAGGGGTTCATAACTTTATTATAGTAGCGCTCAGGTCCGCTCGGCAGATTAGGGGTTAATAAGTGTAAGCAGGTGTCGGCGACGTTGAGGGGGGCAGATTAGGGGTTAATAAATATAATATAGGGGTCGGCGATGTTAGGGCAGCAGATTAGGGGTACATAGGGATAACGTAGGTTGCGGCGGTTTACGGAGCGGCAGATTAGGGGTTAAAAAAAATATGCAGGGGTCAGCGATAGCGGGGGCGGCAGATTAGGGGTTAATAAGTGTAAGGTTAGGGGTGTTTAGACTCGGGGTACATGTTAGAGTGTTAGGTGCAGACGTAGGAAGTGTTTCCCCATAGGAAACAATGGGGCTGCGTTAGGAGCTGAACGCTGCTTTTTTGCAGGTGTTAGGTTTTTTTTCAGCTCAAACAGCCCCATTGTTTCCTATGGGAGAATCGTGCACGAGCACGTTTTTGAGGCCGGCCGCGTCCGTAAGCAACTCTGGTATCGAGAGTTGCATTTGCGGTAAAAATGCTCTACGCTCCTTTTTTGGAGCCTAACGCAGCATTTGATTAAACTCTCGATACCAGAGTTAAATTTATGGTGCGGCCAGAAAAAAGCCCGCGGAGCGTTAACAGCCCTTTTACCGCCGAACTCCAAATCTAGGCCTTACTGTACCCACACATATTATATACCGTTTTTCTCGCCATTAAATGGACTTTCTAAAGATACCATTATTTTCATCATATCTTATAATTTACTATAAAAAAATTTATAAAATATGAGGAAAAATGGAAAAAAACACACTTTTTCTAACTTTGACCCCCAAACTCTGTTACATATCTACAACCACCAAAAAACACCCATGCTAAATAGCTTCTAAATTTTGTCCTGAGTTTAGAAATACCCAATGTTTACATCTTCTTTGCTTTTTTTGCAAGTTATAGGGCCATAAACACAAGTAGCACTTTGCTATTTCCAAACCATTTTTTTTCAAAATTAGCGCTAGTTACATTAGAACACTAATATCTTTCAGGAATCCCTGAATATCCCATGACATGTATATATTTTTTTTTAGTAGACATACCAAAGTATTGATCTAGGCCAATTTTGGTATATTTCATACCACCATTTCACCGCCAAATGCGATCAAATACAAAAAATTGTTCACTTTTTCACAAATTTTTTCACAAACTTTCGGTTTCTCACTGAAATTATTTACAAACAGCTTGTGCAATTATGGCATAAATGGTTGTAAATGCTTCTCTGGGATCCCCTTTGTTCAGAAATAGCAGACATATATGGCTTTGGCATTGCTTTTTGGTAATTAGAAGGCCGCTAAATGCCACTGCGCACCACACGTGTATTATGCCCAGCAGTTAAGGGGTTAATTAGGGAGCTTTTAGGGAGCTTGTAGGGTTAATTTTAGCTTTAGTGTAGTGTAGTAGACGACCCCAAGTATTGATCTAGGCCCATTTTGGTATATTTCATGCCACCATTTCACCGCCAAATGCGATCAAATTAAAAAAAACTTTACATTTTTCACAATTTTAGGTTTCTTACTGAAATCATTTACAAACAGCTTGTGCAATTATGGCACAAATGGTTGTAAATGCTTCTCTGGGATCCCCTTTGTTCAGAAATAGCAGACATATATGACTTTGGCGTTGCTTTCTGGTAATTAGAAGGCCGCTAAATGCTGCTGCGCCTCACACGTGTATTATGGCTAGCAGTGAAGGGGTGAATTAGGTAGTTTGTAGGAAGCTTGCAGGGTTAATTTTAGCTTTAGTGTAGAGATCAGCCTCCCACCTGACGCATCCCACCCCCTGATCCCTCCCAAACAGCTCCCTTCCCTCCCCCACCCCACAATTGTCCCCGCCATCTTAAGTACTGGCAGAAAGTCTGCCAGTACTAAAATAAAAGGGTTTTTAAAAATAATAAAAAAATGTTTTAGCATATTTACATATGCTACTTTGTAGGATCCCCCCTTAGCCCCCAACATCCCTGATCCCCCCCAAAACCGCTCTCTAACCCTCCCCTCTGCCTTATTGGGGGCCATCTTTGGTACTGGCAGCTGTCTGCCAGTACCCAGTTTGCAAGAAAATATGGGTTTTTTTATTTTTTCCCCCGGTTTTTCTGTAGTGTAGCTTCCCCCTCCCCACAGACCAACCCCCACCACCTAACTGATGCATTTTTTATCTGATTTTGTACATTTTTTTAACCGTTTTTTTTATTTTCCTAAACTTTTTTTTCTGTGTGTAGCGGTTCCCACCCGCTCCCTCCCCGTGCACGCGCCCGCACCCACCCTCCCGTGCACGTGCGCGCGTCAGTGCGCGCGTCTGGCATCCCCGCCCACGATCCCGTCCCCCTCCACATCACGAGGGCCATCGATGGCCGCCACCCGCCTCCCGGTTCGGCTCCCACCCACCAACGCACTGTAAGCCACCGATCTCCGGTGCAGAGAGGGCCACAGAGTGGCTCTCTCTGCACCGGATGGCTTAAAAATGTTATTGCAGGATGCCTCCATATCGAGGCATCACTGCAATAACCGGAAAGCAGCTGGAAGCGAGCAGGATCGCTTCCAGCTGCTTTCCACACCGAGGACGTGTAGGGTACGTTCTCAGGCATTAACTGCCTTTTTTTGAGGACGTACCCTGCACGTCCTCGGTCGTTAAGGGGTTAAAAACATAAATTAAATATTAAAAAAAAATTTTTTACAAAAATTAAAAAAAAAAAAAAAAAAAAAAAAAAAAAAATTAAAAAAAAAAAAAAAAATAAAAAAAAAAAAATTTAAGAAAAATTAAAAAAAAAAAATTTAAGAAAAATTAAATTTTTTTTTTTTTTTTTTTTATTTTTTTTATTAAAATTAAAAAAAAAAAAATATTAAAAAATAAAAAAAATAAATAAAAAATGAAAAAAGACATATATAGATTTTATAGCCTTCGTAGCTGTACTTATAAATAACTTTCACAAAAAGTGATGGATTTCAAAATCTTTATTAAGACCATTGGGTATGAAGCTATCCATAATATGGATCCACTTCATTTCCAATTGTCCCAATCTATTCTGTGTGTCTCCTCCTTCCAATTCTGTTCTAATTTCCTAATGCCCAGAAATTCCAAATCCTTTACATTTCTATTGTGCTTTTTATCAAAGTGAGACGATACTGTATGATTAGCATAACCCTTTTCAATATTGTAAATATGCTCATTCATCCTAATTTTTAGAAGTCTAGAGGTACGCCCTATATAGATTAAATTGCATGAGCATCGTAACATGTAAATTATGTTTTTGCTATTGCAAGTAATAAATTGATCTATACTGTACTCCCTTTTGTTATCTCCTGAAAAAATTTTTTTACAGAATTTTGGAGTTTTTTTCATAAATTTGCAAGCATTGCAGAATTGACACTTTCTAAAACCCATTTCAGATGGTAGCAACCAATTTTTTACTTTGTTGTTGTCTACTTCTTTAATACATTGGGATAGTTGAAACTTAAGATTGGGAACCTTTCTAAAAATTATGTTAGGTCCATCGCCTAAAAATTCATTTAATGCTGCATCTCTTGTGAGAATTCCCCAGTGTTTTTGTATGATGTTCCTAAGTTCTCCACTCTGCGTGCTATGTTGGAAGATAAGTCTATTTGCTAGTTTATCATCAGTGAATTTCTTATTTTTGATTTTATATTTTAATAAATCTGACCTGTCCATGTTGGTTACTTCTTCTATTTTTTCATCTAGAAAATTAGCTGGATAATTTTTCTCTAAAAAACGTTTTTTTAGGATTTGAGATTGAACCTTATACATATCTTGTTCTTTACAATTACGTCTCAGTCGAACGAATTGACCTTTGGGGACATTTTTAAGCCAATGTTTTTGATGACAACTTTCGAGGCTTATGTAATTGTTTACGTCTATGCTTTTAAAAAAGTTTTTCGACTTCAACATTTCATTCTCAATGTATATTTCAAGGTCTAAAAATTCTACCTTGGTTTGACTATAATTCCAAGTTAGAGCTACTTTGAACTCATTTGTTTTCAAATATTCCATGAATTCAAGTAATTGGTTCTCACTTCCTGACCATATGAAGAAAAGGTCATCTATGTAGCGATGATAAGACACCAGATATTGCGCCCAGCTAGAGTTGTAAATATATTGATTTTCCCAATTTGCCATATATAAATTGGCATAGCTGGGCGCAAATCTGGTGCCCATCGCTGTGCCTCCTACTTGCAAATAGTATTGGTGGTTGAACCAAAAGTAGTTGGTTTCTAGAATTATAGCTATGCTGTCTAATATAAACTCAAGTTGTTTTTTATCCAAAGAGTCATCTTTTTCTAGGATGTTTTTTACTGAAGCTATGCCAAGATTTTTGTCTATTATGGTATAAAGTGACGTGACATCACTAGTCACCAACCACCAATTTGGATTCCACTCGAGTTTTTCTAAATGGTTAAGGATACTTAAGGTATCTTTCAGATATGATTTTGTCTTTACGACATAAGTCTGTAAAAATTGGTCTATATATGCCGATAAGTTGCTTGTGAGGGAATTAACCCCTGACACTATGGGTCTACCCGGGGGGTTAGATGGTTCCTTGTGTATTTTCGGCAGTATATAAAAAGTGGGAGTTTTTGGAAATTGGTTGTAGATGTATTGATATTCTTTTTTATTCACAATGCCTGTTTTTAAGCCTTTTTCCAAGTGAAGTTCAAGTCTTTTTTTAAATTTTATTATTGGATTACTATCAAGTTCGATATATACCTCAGTGTTTTTAAGTTGTCTAAGACATTCCTCATTGTATTTAGTTTTATCCATGATAACTGTCCCTCCGCCCTTGTCCGCGGGCTTTATGACTATCTTATCATTCATTTTTAAATCTGCCAAGGCTGTTTGTTCTAGTTTAGTGAGATTGGAACCATAATTAATTTTCATATTTTTAATATCCCTATGTACTAGTTCTAAGAATGTCTCCATAGGTGCTGATTTGCACTGTGTGGGATTAAAGGAGGACTTTTTATGTACCTCTATATGTTTATATTTATTTATTTCTATAGAACTGTTACTGATTATGGGATTGTTAGTAAAAAACTTTTTTATGCATAGATTTCTAATAAACTTCTGAATTCCTATAAAGGCTTCAAATTTATTCATTCTGTAACTGGGAGCAAAATTTAGCCCTTTGTTTAAGACAGAGGTTTGGGCTTCTGATAGTGTGGTACTCGACAGATTGAAAATACCATTATCTTTTTTTATTTATTTGTTTATTATTGTGTTTATTACTTAGTAATCCGTTCTGTCCATGTTTTTGCGTCTTTTGTTGAACAGATCTGAATCCGTTCTTGTGTATTTTCTTTTTCCAGCCTCTATAAAAACCTCCTCCTCTTCTGAGTTATATCTTGCTAAAGCTCCAAATCTATTATGGGTGGTGGTTTCTTTTGGATATTGTTCTTTATGATTTTTAAAAGGATTTCTAGGTTGTTGCCAATTATTTTCTTCTCTTTCCCACTGTTCAGATCTATCCTGATTGTTTCTATAATTCATATTTTTATTATAAGTCATATCATAATTTTTCTGTGGATATCTGTGATCTGCGTAGGAAATATCTTCCTTTCTTTTATTATATTAGCTCTCTCTTTCTCTATGTGCTAAATAATTATGTTGGCGTTGATTTGATGTATTGCCATAATAATTATTTCTATGTGTGTATCTAAAGTCTTGATCTTTGTATTGTAAACGCTCCTTGTTGGAATTACTAGTATTTTGAATATGTGTTCTTCTATTTTTAGCTCTATAATTTCTTTCTTTCCTTTCTTTATAATCCTCATAGTCTCTAAAGTATTTCTTTCCCTTAGTGTCTTTGATCTCTTTTTTTAAACAATCTAAATTTTCTGCCACTTTTTGTGAAAGTTCCCCATATTGTTTGCTCTCCATATGGGGAGTTATTTTTTGTTCCAGCATGTTAATTTCTATATTTGCCTCATCCAATAATTTTTTCTTTTCACTAATAATAAGTTTTCTTGTGCATTCTTCTAAAATATGATTCCACTTGGTCATAAACATAAGGTTATCCTGACCAAATGTGGGATTTTTTAGAATTCGTAATCCTCTAGGGGTAATTTGTTCTTTCAAATATTTTTCTAAGGTTACTATCTCAAGGTGATATTTGGTTTCTTTAATCATATATTTTTCAACTTCCTTTAAGAGGTTTGCTAGTGAGTCATCTGTATGTTCAGAATCATTAAAAAAATCATCAGCACCTGATGCTAGGGTGCGTCTACTTTGAAACAAAGACATAGTGAAAAATCTCCCAAATTGACAAAAATATAATATATATATAATGTGTTCTATATGTGGAGTCTGTGAGTATGGGTAAAAGGTTAAAAACTATGTGAATGGTGTGAACTGCTAATTAATTAACAAGGTGTGCTTAGCTTTGATACACCTATAAACAAAACTCTGTGCTAAAGGAATACCCAAATATAGCTGGTTTGCTGCAGAAAAATCAGTGTGTGAACAGAAAAACAGTGCTAGTGACAAAAACTGATAAAAGTCCAAAATTTTAAAGGCTATCAGTTAAAAATAAACAGTAAACAGTGCTTACCAAACATAAGTGCTAATACAATTGCTTACATTAATCCATAATTACAGGATATAAATATTACTTATATCTTAGTGCACTAATAAAATAGGTATAACAACAAGATAAAATGACAATAAATATACCGAATATCACAAAGAAAAAAATGTGAAATAAATGTGATAACAAAAATCATAAAAGGAAAACTAAATAAAGTTCTGAATCAAGGATATGTCTGTGTCCTCTGGATGAGTTTTTCAGCTTGTTAGCATTCCTCAGTGAGATCCCATAAAAAAGGAAACAGAAAATTGCAACATAGTGTGAATCTGTAATGGCACTTTGAGGAAGTAGTTGTTTTGTAACAAATGACTACTCACATTTGTTGGAGCTTTCCACTAAGCTCAAGGATATGCGCACTCCCACTTTATACTGATGGGAAAACAGTACACTAGGCAAAACTTGGATACAAATTTATTTTAAAATATATAAAAGCGTCACATAAGCCTTGATAACACCACAATGTAAGGGTACAAAAGCAGATATGCTGTAACAAATGCTTCAAATCGCCAAACTTGCAAAGAGGTAAATGGATCAGCAGGAGTGTGACCGCTGAAACCAAAACCTTTTTAGTAGCAAGACAATAGCGCTAAGCCCCCAGGTGTCCTGGCTAGTGTAGAGACGCAATAAAACTCAATATAGAACAGTTCAGTTCCGACATACGTTTCGCTGGTATGCTTTGTCAAGGAATGTTAGTGCGCATGTCCAAGAGTCCTTTTAAACAATCCATTGATGAGTTTCTGCCAGGTTTGTGGTTACATCCTCCATTTTGGAAGTTTGCATTTAGGTAATTTGTCATTAAACAACTAGTATGTTTTTCAAATTCTTTCAGTTTTATACATTTTGTTGATATATGCATAGATGTTAAGATGGATAACCAGAATTGGTAAATTATGCATTATAATGTTATAGCATTATACATATATGCAAAACTTCAAAAAGCATAATCACATTGTGCCTGCAATTAGTGTCTATACTGATGACAGATGACATATGTAGGTATTTGTTTTCTTTAACCCCTTAATGTGAAGGTATTAGTTATATATTTTTTTTTTTTTGTGATGTTACTGACTATGGCCTAGATTTGGAGTTCGGCTGTAAAAGGGCTGTTAACGCTCCGCGGGTTTTTTTCTGGCCGCACCATAAATTTAACTCTGGTATCGAGAGTTCAAACAAATGCTGCGTTAGGCTCCAAAAAAGGAGCGTAGAGCATTTTTACCGCAAATGCAACTCTCGATACCAGAGCTGCTTACGGACGCGGCCGGCATCAAAAACGTGCTCGTGCACGATTCTCCCATAGGAAACAATGGGGCAGTTTGAGCTGAAAAAAAACCTAACACCTGCAAAAAAGCAGCGTTCAGCTCTTAACGCAGCCCCATTGTTTCCTATGGGGAAACACTTCCTACGTCTGCACCTAACACTCTAACATGTACCCCGAGTCTAAACACCCCTAACCTTACACTTATTAACCCCTAATCTGCCGCCCCCGCTATCGCTGACCCCTGCATTACACTTTTAATCCCTAATCTGCCGCTCCGTAAACCGCCGCCACCTACGTTATCCCTATGTACCCCTAATCTGCTGCCCTAACATCGCCGACCCCTATGTTATATTTATTAACCCCTAATCTGCCCCCCACAACGTCGCCGACACCTGCCTACACTTATTAACCCCTAATCTGCCGAGCGGACCTGAGCGCTACTATAATAAAGTTATTAACCCCTAATCCGCCTCACTAACCCTATCATAAATAGTATTAACCCCTAATCTGCCCTCCCTAACATCGCCGACACCTACCTTCAATTATTAACCCCTAATCTGCCGACCGGAGCTCACCGCTATTCTAATAAATGTATTAACCCCTAAAGCTAAGTCTAACCCTAACACTAACACCCCCCTAAGTTAAATATAATTTTTATCTAACGAAATAAATTAACTCTTATTAAATAAATAATTCCTATTTAAAGCTAAATACTTACCTGTAAAATACATCCTAATATAGCTACAATATAAATTATAATTATATTATAGCTATTTTAGGATTAATATTTATTTTACAGGCAACTTTGTAATTATTTTAACCAGGTACAATAGCTATTAAATAGTTAAGAACTATTTAATAGTTACCTAGTTAAAATAATAACAAATTTACCTGTAAAATAAATCATAACCTAAGATATAATTAAACCTAACACTACCCTATCAATAAAATAATTAAATAAACTACCTACAATTACCTACAATTAACCTAACACTACACTATCAATAAATTAATTAAACACAATTGCTACAAATAAATACAATTAAATAAACTATCTAAAGTACAAAAAATAAAAAAGAACTAAGTTACAGAAAATAATAAAATATTTACAAACATAAGAAAAATATTACAACAATTTTAAACTAATTACACCTACTGTAAGCCCCCTAATAAAATAACAAAGCCCCCCAAAATAAAAAATTCCCTACCCTATTCTAAAATACAAATATTACAAGCTCTTTTACCTTACCAGCCCTGAACAGGGCCCTTTGCGGGGCATGCCCCAAGAATTTCAGCTCTTTTGCCTGTAAAAAAAAACATACAATACCCCCCCCCCCAACATTACAACCCACCACCCACATACCCCTAATCTAACCCAAACCCCCCTTAAATAAACCTAACACTAATCCCCTGAAGATCTTCCTACCTTGTCTTCACCATACCAGGTTCACCGATCCGTCCTGGCTCCAAGATCTTCATCCAACCCAAGCGGGGGTTGGCGATCCATAATCCGGTGCTCCAAAGTCTTCCTCCTATCCGGCAAGAAGAGGACATCCGGACCGGCAAACATCTTCTCCAAGCGGCATCTTCTATCTTCTTCCATCCGATGACGACCGGCTCCATCTTGAAGACCTCCAGCGCGGATCCATCCTCTTCTTCCGACGACTAGACGACGAATGACGGTTCCTTTAAGGGACGTCATCCAAGATGGCGTCCCTCGAATTCCGATTGGCTGATAGGATTCTATCAGCCAATCGGAATTAAGGTAGGAATTATCTGATTGGCTGATGGAATCAGCCAATCAGAATATAGTTCAATCCGATTGGCTGATCCAATCAGCCAATCAGATTGAGCTCGCATTCTATTGGCTGTTCCGATCGGAATTCGAGGGACGCCATCTTGGATGACGTCCCTTAAAGGAACCGTCATTCGTCGTCTAGTCGTCGGAAGAAGAGGATGGATCCGCGCTGGAGGTCTTCAAGATGGAGCCGGTCGTCATCGGATGGAAGAAGATAGAAGATGCCGCTTGGAGAAGATGTTTGCCGGTCCGGATGTCCTCTTCTTGCCGGATAGGAGGAAGACTTTGGAGCACCGGATTATGGATCGCCAACCCCCGCTTGGGTTGGATGAAGATCTTGGAGCCAGGACGGATCGGTGAACCTGGTATGGTGAAGACAAGGTAGGAAGATCTTCAGGGGATTAGTGTTAGGTTTATTTAAGGGGGGTTTGGGTTAGATTAGGGGTATGTGGGTGGTGGGTTGTAATGTTGGGGGGGGGTATTGTATGTTTTTTTTTACAGGCAAAAGAGCTGAAATTCTTGGGGCATGCCCCGCAAAGGGCCCTGTTCAGGGCTGGTAAGGTAAAAGAGCTTGTAATATTTGTATTTTAGAATAGGGTAGGGAATTTTTTATTTTGGGGGGCTTTGTTATTTTATTAGGGGGCTTAGAGTAGGTGTAATTAGTTTAAAATTGTTGTAATATTTTTCTTATGTTTGTAAATATTTTATTATTTTCTGTAACTTAGTTCTTTTTTATTTTTTGTACTTTAGATAGTTTATTTAATTGTATTTATTTGTAGCAATTGTGTTTAATTAATTTATTGATAGTGTAGTGTTAGGTTAATTGTAGGTAATTGTAGGTAGTTTATTTAATTATTTTATTGATAGGGTAGTGTTAGGTTTAATTATATCTTAGGTTATGATTTATTTTACAGGTAAATTTGTTATTATTTTAACTAGGTAACTATTAAATAGTTCTTAACTATTTAATAGCTATTGTACCTGGTTAAAATAATTACAAAGTTGCCTGTAAAATAAATATTAATCCTAAAATAGCTATAATATAATTATAATTTATATTGTAGCTATATTAGGATGTATTTTACAGGTAAGTATTTAGCTTTAAATAGGAATTATTTATTTAATAAGAGTTAATTTATTTCGTTAGATAAAAATTATATTTAACTTAGGGGGGTGTTAGTGTTAGGGTTAGACTTAGCTTTAGGGGTTAATACATTTATTAGAATAGCGGTGAGCTCCGGTCGGCAGATTAGGGGTTAATAATTGAAGGTAGGTGTCGGCGATGTTAGGGAGGGCAGATTAGGGGTTAATACTATTTATGATAGGGTTAGTGAGGCGGATTAGGGGTTAATAACTTTATTATAGTAGCGCTCAGGTCCGCTCGGCAGATTAGGGGTTAATAAGTGTAGGTAGGTGTCGGCGACGTTGAGGGGGGCAGATTAGGGGTTAATAAATATAACATAGGGGTCGGCGATGTTAGGGGTAGCAGATTAGGGGTACATAGGGATAACGTAGGTGGCGGCGATTTGCGGTCGGAAGATTAGGGGTTAATTATTTTAAGTAGCTGGCGGCGACGTTGTGGGGGGCAGGTTAGGGGTTAATAAATGTAATACAGGGGTCGGCGGGGTTAGGGGCAGCAGATTAGGGGTACATAAGTATAACGTAGGTGGCGGTCGGCAGATTAGGGGTTAAAAATTTTAATCGAGTGGCGGCGATGTGGGGGGACCTCGGTTTAGGGGTACATAGGTAGTTTATGGGTGTTAGTGTACTTTAGGGTACAGTAGTTAAGAGCTTTATAAACCGGCGTTAGCCAGAAAGCTCTTAACTCCTGCTATTTTCAGGCGGCTGGAATCTTGTCGTTAGAGCTCTAACACTCACTGCAGAAACGACTCTAAATACCAGCGTTAGGAAGATCCCATTGAAAAGATAGGCTACGCAAATGGCGTAGGGGGATCTGCGGTATGGAAAAGTCGCGGCTGAAAAGTGAGCGTTAGACCCTTTAATCACTGACTCCAAATACCAGCGGGCGGCCAAAACCAGCGTTAGGAGCCTCTAACGCTGGTTTTGACGGCTACCGCCGAACTCTAAATCTAGGCCTATATGTCCTACGGACCATAATTAAACTACTAGCCTTATCATAAACCTAGTTGTGTCGCAATGTTTTTAAAAATAGATTTTATTTGTTAGCATGTAACATGTTTAAAAACATAAATTAAAAATTAAAAAAAAAATTTTAAAAAAAATTTAAAAAAAAAAAAAAAAAAATTAATTTTTTTTTTTTTTTTTAATTTTTAATTTATGTTTTTAAACATGTTACATGCTAACAAATAAAATCTATTTTTAAAAACATTGTGACACAACTAGGTTTATGATAAGGCTAGTAGTTTAATTATGGTCCGTAGGACATATAGTCAGTAACATCACAAAAAAAAAAAATATATAACTAATACCTTCACATTAAGGGGTTAAAGAAAACAAATACCTACATATGTCATCTGTCATCAGTATAGACACTAATTGCAGGCACAATGTGATTATGCTTTTTGAAGTTTTGCATATATGTATAATGCTATAACATTATAATGCATAATTTACCAATTCTGGTTATCCATCTTAACATCTATGCATATATCAACAAAATGTATAAAACTGAAAGAATTTGAAAAACATACTAGTTGTTTAATGACAAATTACCTAAATGCCAACTTCCAAAATGGAGGATGTAACCACAAACCTGGCAGAAACTCATCAATGGATTGTTTAAAAGGACTCTTGGACATGCGCACTAACATTCCTTGACAAAGCATACCAGCGAAACGTACGTCGGAACTGAACTGTTCTATATTGAGTTTTATTGCGTCTCTACACTAGCCAGGACACCTGGGGGCTTAGCGCTATTGTCTTGCTACTAAAAAGGTTTTGGTTTCAGCGGTCACACTCCTGCTGATCCATTTACCTCTTTGCAAGTTTGGCGATTTGAAGCATTTGTTACAGCATATCTGCTTTTGTACCCTTACATTGTGGTGTTATCAAGGCTTATGTGACGCTTTTATATATTTTAAAATAAATTTGTATCCAAGTTTTGCCTAGTGTACTGTTTTCCCATCAGTATAAAGTGGGAGTGCGCATATCCTTGAGCTTAGTGGAAAGCTCCAACAAATGTGAGTAGTCATTTGTTACAAAACAACTACTTCCTCAAAGTGCCATTACAGATTCACACTATGTTGCAATTTTCTGTTTCCTTTTTTATGGGATCTCACTGAGGAATGCTAACAAGCTGAAAAACTCATCCAGAGGACACAGACATATCCTTGATTCAGAACTTTATTTAGTTTTCCTTTTATGATTTTTGTTATCACATTTATTTCACTTTATTTAATTCGTTTGATCATGGACATTATGAATGCCTCACAATTTATATTATTCTTAAGGAGACGCAGGGAAAGACAGGTAATGATGGCTGCGGTGCGACAACGAAGACGGTTTTCCTGCCTAGAGTTGCTCTTCATGCCCTCAGTGACCGAGAGGTGATCCGTCAATTTCAACTAGATAGGGCCATATTGAGAGGCTCTATGTCGAAATCAAGGACTCTCTCAAGCCACTCACTGAAAGAACTAGGGAAATCCCTGGGATGTTGAAATTGCTGTCGGTCCTCTATTTCTTGGCAACTGGGTCATTCCAGGCTGTGACAGCTCTAGGCATTGGTATGAGCCAGGCAACCTTCTCACGTCATCGGAAGGTTGTCCTGAATGCATGGCACCAATGCCTAGTCCATCATGTCCACTTCCCAAATACACCGGAGGAGTGGCATGCTGTTAAACTCCAGTTCTACCTAAGGGCTGGAATGCCAAGGGTATTGGGGGCCATAGACTGCACCCATGTCTTGGTGCAGCCTCCCAGGGGTACAGAGGAGCCATACCGGGACAGGAAATTCAACCACTCGCTGAATATCCAGGTCATCTGTGACGCCAGGTTGAGGATAATGAGTGTACACTCTGGACTCCCTGGCTGCAACCATGATTCCTTCGTCCTCCAGAATTCTGTCATCTACCATCGGTTCCAGGAGGCCCAAATGCCAGAGGGAATCCTGATAGGTAAATATCTCTTAGATACTCTAACATATGTATATGATATATTTTAATCATTCTGATTGCTAATGTCAATTATCTATTTTTTTTACGCAGGTGATTCTGGATATTCGTGTCTTCTGTGGCTGTTCACACCCATCAAAAACCCCAACGGAGTGGAAGAGGTACGCTACAACCAGGCACACATCGCCACCAGATCGGTGATTGAGTGCACCTTTGGCGTATTGAAGAGACGTTTCCACTGCTTGGACATCTCTGGTCGGGTTCTTCAGTACGCCCCTTCCAAAGTCTCCTTAATTTTTATGATTTGCTGTATGTTGCATAACATTGCCCTAAAAATCCCTGATATAGATCTGGAGAGCTTGGATAACCAGGAGTATGGTAAAGATCCATTCCTGGAGTATGATGCTCTGGGAGTCCAAGCTTGAGCAGATTATATTCAGGAGGTTTTTGGGCAATAATGTTGACTGTGCAACATACAGTTTTTATTTTTATTTACTTTACAGTATTATTTTTAATCCAAAATATTATATATTTTGGATTAAGTTTGAGCAAATATTGTCATTTCAATATCGACCAAATGATATTGTATATCATTGTAAAGCCATTGATTGAAAGTGGTTAATTTTGGCAAATATTGCAATTGTTCAATGTAAAGTTCATGAAACACATGTTTAATAAAATCTCTTTAAATAAAAAAATTTGAGACTTACACTTGACTCTGTTGTTATTTGAAAAGCTATAACAAGAAATATTTAGCAATATGTGTTTAGCTTCTTTCTTGGCTTTTTCAAACTGCCCCCTTATTTCAGTTCTTTAGGCAGACTTGCATTTTAGACAATCACTGTTATCTTCAGGATAACTTAACGTGCATGAGCTCAATGTTATCTATATGAAGTTCAAACAATTATTTATAAATATTCCTTCTTTTTTTCACTGTCACATTAAACTAATATAAAAAATATATACTGTATATAAAAAAATAAATCTTGGTATCATTTCTGGAAGTAGCATCAATGCACTACAGGTTTATAAATGAATACATGTCTCTCTCTCTCTCTCTCTCTCTCTCTCTCTCTATATATATATGTATATATATATATATATATATATATATGTATATATATATATATATATATATATATATATATATATATTAATTATATATCTATAAATATCTATCTATCTATACTTAGAGAGAGAATATTTCTCTCTCTCAATATCTATATATAGATATCTATATTTATATCTATGTATATATTTATATAGATATAGATATATTTCGATTTCTATATATATCTTTCTATCTATCTATTTATCTAAAATGTATCTAGCTAAAATATATATATATATATATATATATAGAATTAAGTAGAATGTTACCACTCAGTGTCAGTGAGTGGAAACAGGCGTTACTCAAGTAAATGCGCTAGTCAGAGGTATGAAAATCTCATAGAGCAGCTATGAAGGTACAAATATTGTATGATAGACTAAGTCTATACAATATAGGAAAAATAGGAGTCAAAGGGTAAACAGCGCTTATGGAGATTCTTAAAAACTGAATAATATTAAAATCTCGGCAGTGTTGGTGGGTAAAGAAAACAAAAAAAAAAAGGGAAGAGAAGTATATGAATATACGTATATATATTAGAGTCTTTGATAGGATATTGGAATCCTAGTGTAATGAAGGCGTAATAGATACCCTTACCAAAAGTTACCTCAATCCTATGAGGTAAGTTTGCCGCATTGGAGGATGTATCTAGTGGTTGAATGAATCCTGGATGTTCTGGTCTGTATAAAATCGCTGCCTCTTGGAGTAGAATGGGATGTGGGTCCCCTTTGTGCTGGTTTCTTTAGGAAACTTCCTGTATTTATTGCCTCTTGGAGCTTGGTTTTCTTGTCTTGGTATGAACTTTCTTGTCCAGATATATACCCAGCAACAGCAGCACAGGAAGTAAATGGGACCATTTACTTCCTGTGCTGCTGTTGCTGGGTATATATCTGGACAAGAAGACCAGAACATCCAGGATTCATTCAACCACTAGATACATCCTCCAATGCGGCAAACTTACCTCATAGGATTGAGGTAACTTTTGGTAAGGGTATCTATTACGCCTTCATTACACTAGGATTCCAATATCCTATCAAAGACTCTAATATATATACGTATATTCATATACTTCTCTTCCCTTTTTTTTTTTTTTTGTTTTCTTTACCCACCAACACTGCCGAGATTTTAATATTATTCAGTTTTTAAGAATCTCCATAAGCGCTGTTTACCCTTTGACTCCCATATATATATATATATATATATATAAATATATATATAAAGTATATTAACAAAGATATGTACAAATAGTATGAATAGATTTTCAATAAGAAGAGTAAGAAAGTCTTCTATAATATACATGCCAGTTGAAAAATTAGATAAGCAGGGAAATGCGGAACGTCAAATACTCTAAGTTATAAAAAGTACGCTGCTCAGTCCGATGCTCATCACGCCGTACTTGACGCGCGTGTTTTTAAAGACTTTTTTGATAAATTTGGAGATTGTATTGAGGTTCGCGGCCGTGATGTTTGGAGAAGTTTGGTGAGCGTATTGATGCCCGCAAATACAACATAGTTGACGCTTTGATAAATAGGCCTCAGAGTATGGAATGATGTGCACCCCACCACAAATTATATACATCTCAATAGTGATCTAATTGCTCCAGCCAGAACAGATGCAATTTAGGTGTCAATGCATAAATCACACAACCTCTTGTAAACAAGCAAGTATGGGGTCCATCACAGTCACTTCCATTAAGATTAGTGAACGAAAAGGCTTCAGCTGGATTAAATGTATTGGCAAATCCATACTATCCCTCAGCATTCAATTCCTAATACCCAAGTGATCTTCAGGCACCTCTAGTAAAAAAGACTGAGAGGTTAGAGATGTCTGAGTTTGCAAGGTATATGATTCGATGAGAGCTTACTAATACAAGTCTTACAAAATTTGATGACCTGCCAGAGAACTACAGATCTTGGAAGTCTATATTCAAGACTGCTGTTGAAGATTTAGGTATATCTGCTAAAGATAAGAAGAGCTTAATCTGCTGGTAAAGTTGTTAGGTGCTGGATCTGCAGAACGTGTCAAGAGGCTCAGAGCTGTCCATGTAGACAACCCAGTTGCAGGTTTAAAAATGGTTTGGGAACGTTTGGATCAGACCTATAATAGTCCAGAAGTAATTGAAAATGCCCTTTTTAAGAAAATACAAACATTTCCAAAGGTCACAGGGACAATCGCAAGCTGCAAGAGTTAAGTGATCTTCTCCTGGAACTAGAAGCAGCTAAAGCAGATCCATGTATATCAGGATTGAGGTACCTTGATACTGCACAAGGCGTAAATCCAATTGTGGTGAAGTTACCTCATGCTCTTCAAGATAAATAGGCAACACAAGTATCAAGATGCAAACAAGAAAATAATGTATCATTCCCTCCCTTTTCCGTTTTCAGTAAGTTCATCCAAGATATAGCAAAGACAAGAAATGATCCAAGTTTATCTTTAACTGAATTAAATCAGTAGGCAGTGACTTCTCCAGAACATGAAAACGAAACTTCAAGGTTCAAGAATTCTAAGAAATCAGTTTTTGCACCTTCCATTCAGTGAATACAAAGTGAGAAGTTAAATAATTTAATTCAAGAATGCCCATTGCACAAGAAGCCTCACCCACTTAAGAAATGTTGTTGCTTTAGTGAAAAATCTTTGCAAGAAAGCATAGAGCTTCTTAAGAATTATGGACTATGCTTCAGGTGCTGTGCATCAACAGATCATCTTTCTAGAAACTGTAAAGCCAAGATTAGCTGTTCAGAATGCAATAGTGATAGACATGTGTTTGCTCTCCACCCAGAGTTTTCAAGTTCCCCTCCACTTGAAAGTATTGCCCCTGTTGAAAAGCATGGCGGGGAGAAAGCAGAAGAGACAACAAGCAAAACATCTGTTGCTTCTAAATGTACTTAAGTATACAGAGAAGGCCTTAGTGGAAGGTCCTGCTCTAAAATATGTCTTGTCAAAGTGTTTCCTAAGAGAGAGCCTGAGAAATCAGTAAGAATGTATGCAATTCTGGATGATCAAAGCAATTGATTACTGGGTAGAACTGAATTTTTCAACATGTTCAACGTAAATGGTAATCCTTCACCTTACACCCTTGGTACATGTGCAGGTCAGTTTGAAACAAAAGGAAGAAGAACTAGTGATTTCATAATAGCTTCTATTACAGATGGTATACAGTTGTCTTTACCTACGCTTATTGAATGCAATCAAATATCAAATAACAGAAATGAGATTCCTACGGCAGAAATAGCACATCACCATTCTCACATGAAACACATAGCTAGTTGCATACCAGCTCTAGACAAGAATGTCCAGATTTTGCTTTTACTTGGTAGAGACATTCTAAGAATACACAAGGTATGCCAGCAATGTAATGGACCTCATAATTCCCCATACGCTCAGAGACTTGACCTTGGCTGGCTAATAGTTGGAGATGCCTGTATAGGAAATATCTACAGAACACACATTGCTAATGCCTTCAAAACTAATGTGTTAATTAATGGACGTCCAAACCATGTAATGGAGATACCTGGAATCTATGAACATACATACTATGCCAGTCAAGATGATATGGTTACTTCCTTACCAGATGATGACAACATTGGATGTACAGTGTTCCACACAACACAGCATGACAATAAACTAGCTCCTTCTATCCTTCTAGCTCCTTCTAGAATTTCTCAAGTTAATGAACAAAGAATTTTACAAGGATGACTCAAACATTTGGGTAGCCACTCTGCCGTTTCGCAATCGAAGACAAGGGTTACCTAACAACAGAGTTCAAGCACTCTCTAGACTTTCTTCCTTACAACGTACTCTAGAGAAAGATCCAAAGATAAATGAACACTTTGTATCATTCATGCAGAAGATATTTGAAAATAAGCATGCAGAGCCTTCTCCTTCATTAAAAGAAGGTGAAGAATGCTGGTATCTTCCTTCATTTGGCGTCTATCAGCCACGCAAACCAGGTCAAATAAGAGCTGTGAATGATTCAAGTGCACAGTATGAAGGCATGTCACTCAATAGTTTTCTTCTTACTGGACCTAACCTTACTAACAGTCTCTTAGGAGTATTGATCAGATTCAGCAAAGAACCTGTAGCCCTTATGGCTGACATACAACAGATGTTCTATTGTTTCATTGTTCGAGAAGACAATAGGAATTTCCTCAGGTTTCTGTGGCATCACAACAATGATACTACTGCTGAGATAATAGATTATCGCATGAGAGTGCATGTCTTCGGCAACAGCCCATCACCTGCAGTGGCAATATATGGACTGAGAAGAACAGCTCAAGAAGGTGACAGGGAATATAGAACAGATGCCAGACAATATGTAGAAAGAGACTTCTATGTGGATGATGGCATCAAGTCTGTACCTACAGATGAAGAAGCCATTGATCTCCTTAAAAGAACACAAAGAATACTATCTGTAGCAAACCTAAGGCTTCATAAAATAGTCTCAGCAAGGTGTTGAAAGCCACTTTGGGCTCTATACTATCTCCCACGTTACTTAAGCTTGATAAAAAAACACTTGGCTCTTGGCTCAAACATACAGGCGTGTATAAGTGTGAGCACCGCAAGTGTAAACAATGCAAATTTGTAAAAGTTACCAAAGATTTTGTCAGTATGGTAACAAATAAGAGTTACACTATAGGTGCATGTACAAACTGTACAACTGAGTATGCAGTGTATCTTATTGAATGCACCCAATGCCGGATCCAATACGTGGGGCTCACCTCACAGGATCTTCATACAAGGATCAGTGAACAACTTTGTTCCTTCACTACCAAAAGGGCCACAACTCCCATAGTACAGCACTTTGGGGTTTTACACAACAATAATCTAAAGGGTTTCTCGTGCAATCGAAAAGATAAATAAACCTATGAGAGGAGGTAACATAGACCAGTTTTTGGTCAAACAAGAGGCTTATTGGATCTTCACTCTGGGCACATGCTCACCTAAGGGTTTAAATTAGAGATACGATGTTATGAATCTCTGGGAATGATTTGTATCTTTGATAATCAATCATATTCCCAATACACACAATTTAACTTTATGCTATTTGTTGTATAGGGGTCTTTCCTCTCTCCCACTCATAAAATATGCCCAAAGGAACTGTGGGGGGAGAGTTTCTATGACAGGTTGTGCTTCTATATCCACTTTGAACATGTGGGTCATTATATAGATACTTGATATACTTTTATTATCTATCATTTTTTGATACTACGTGTATTTGACCTTGTATATGGACAATGATTATTCTTCATATCATGACCCACATGTATATTGGAATACACAGACTAAGGGAAATAGGTACAAATACATAAATAAATAAACTATGTAATTAACAGCTATAATAATTCATTGTATTTATTATATATTTTATGTATGGTGCTTAAATTATACTCATTTCCCTTCAAATGGGCCACACCACAGTAGTGTCAACATTATTATTATTATATACCTCTAGCCTCCCTGATAGATGTCTAAATAATGTTGAACCTTTGAATTTTTGTTAAGATTTTGTCCCGTTATATCAATGACTGCTAAATTTTAAAGACGATCTGACAACATGTTGCAAATGATTTCTATCACTGTGCAAATAATGCAATAACTTTCTTTAGATTTGTATTGTATTTTGTAGCATTTTTTGTATCAACCTTTGCACCAAATTCTGTATCATCTTGTTTATAGCATTATGTTTATCTTGGTTATGTGCTCAATCATTGATATCTTTAGGGGGTGTGTTATTCTCTATTTCCTGATTGGTTTACAGTCAAGGGTGGGATTTATGTTTTTATCTATCACATTTGTTTATGTTCTTTTTAAACAGGTGTTCGGTTCAGCACTGCAGGCTGCTACTACGGATGTATTTCTGAAACGCGTAAGCCTGTCAGTGCTGCACCAGTGACACCATTTCAGAATTTCTGTGTTTCCCATGTGTTATTTTACCTAAATAGATTTAATAAAGACTGTTTTTACGGATTAGTCAGATTCCATCCTTTTGCTTCAAACTTGTCTGTTCCAGTATATCTGACGATTCCGGCTGTTGCCTGTAATTGTAGTAAGTGTCTATTCTATTCTACCATTGGCTGGAGAATCAGTCACCTGTGAGCGAGATAAGAGTGCCGGAAGGGTGGCAGAAGTATTCCCTGTGGGGCCGACCGGAAGGGACCTGTGAGCTGCATTGTGCCAGAGAGTAGTGAGAGGTTATCCCCTCTTCGATTGCAGCATAGGTCAGTGTACCAGAATCGGAATCTGAGCCACTGATGATAGTGGCGAAGAAGCCCCTCTTGAGTTGTGGTGAGTTACCCTGCACATACCATCACGCCTTTGAATAAGTCTGGACACTTTGTATATACAGTGGGGCAAAAAAAGTATTTAGTCAGCCACCAATTGTGCAAGTTTTCCCACTTAAGAAGATGAGAGAGGCCTGTAATTTTCATCATAGGTATACCTTAACTATGAGAGACAAAATGTGGAAACAAATCCAGACAATCACATTGTCTGATTTGGAAAGAATTTATTTACAAATTATGGTGGAAAATAAGTATTTGGTCACCTACAAACAAGTAAGATTTCTGGCTCTCACAGACCCTTATCTTCTTCTTTAAGAGGCTCCTCTGTCCTCCACTCATTACCTGTATTAATGGCACCTGTTTGAACTTGTTATCAGTCTAAAAGACACCTGTCCACACCTCAAACAGTCACACTCCAAACTCCACTATGGTGAAGACCAAAGAGCTATCGAAGGACACCAGAAACAAAATTGTAGACCTGCACCAGGCTGGGAAGACTGAATCTGCAATAGGCAAGCAGCTTGGTGTGAAGAAATCAACTGTGGGAGCAATAATTAGAAAATGGAAGACATACAAGACCACTGATAATCTCCCTCGATCTGGGGCTCCACGCAAGATCTCACCCCGTGGAGTCAAAATAATCACAAGAACGGTGAGCAAACATCCCAGAACCACATGTGGTGACCTAGTGAATGACCTGCAGAGAGCTGGGACCAACATAACAAAGGCTTCCATCAGTAACACACTACGCCGCTAGGGACTCAGATCCTGCAGTGCCAGACATGTCCCCCTGTTTAAGCCAGTACATGTCCGGGCCTGTCTGAAGTATGCTAGAGAGCATTTGGATGATCCAGAAGTGGACTGGGAGAATGTCATATAGTCAGATGAAACCAAAGTAGAACTGTTTGGTAGAAACACAACTCGTCGTGTTTGGAGGAGAGAGAATGCTGAGTTACAACCAAAGATCACCATACCTACTGTGAAGCATGGGGGTGGCAACATCATGCTTTGGGGCTGTTTCTCTGCAAAGGGAACAGGACGACTGATCCGTGTACATGAAAGAATGAATGGGGCCATGTATGAGAGTTTGAGTGCAAACCTCCTTCCATCAGCAAGGGCACTGAAGATGAAACGTGACTGGGTCTTTCAGCATGACAATGATCCCAAACACACCACCCGGGCAACGAAGGAGTGGCTTTGTAAGAAGAATTTCAAGGTCTTGGAGTGGCCTAGCCAGTCTCCAGATCTCAACCCCATAGAAAACCTTTGAAGGGAGTTGAAAGTCCGTGTTTCCCAGCGACAGCCCTAAAACATCACTGCTCTAGAGGAGATCTGCATGCAGGAATGGGCCAACATACCAGCAACAGTGTGTGACAACCTTGTGAAGACTTACAGAAAACATTTGACCTCTGTCATTGCCAACAAAGGATATATAACGAAGTATTGAGATGAACTTTTGATATTGACCAAATACTTATTTTCCACCATAATTTGCAAACCATCAGAAGGCAGTCATCTTGCAAACAGTAGATTAAGTCAAAATAGGTACTTTGCATTCCTATTGACTGACATTTTCAAATCAGACAATAGGATGAGAGCTACTGAAGTCCTATTGGCTGTTCAAATCAGCCAATAGGATTTCAGTAGCTCTCATCCTATTGGCTGATTTGAAAGGGCTATTTAAGGGCTATTGGTAGTTTATTGTTAGGTTAGGGGGTGTTTTTATTTTTTATTCTGGTTTTATAGGGCTATTAGATTAGGTGTAATTTTTATTATTTTGGATAATTTTGTTTCTTATTTTTGTAACTTAGTGTTTTTTTATTTTTTGTAATTTTAGCGGATTTTTTGTAATGTTAGATTTTTTTAATTTTTTCGTATTATTAGGTTTATTTAAATTTGCAATTTTAGGTTTTTTATTTTTTCGTAGTTAGGTTTTTTAATCATGTAATTTCGGATTTTTAATTGATAGTTTATTTTATTTTATTAGAATAGTTATGTTAGGTTTATTTATAGTTTAATCTTAGACTTTTTTCTTATTTCACAGGTAAGTTTATATTTATTTAAATATAGTTATATTGTAACTTTTAATTTAAAGTTAGGGGGGGTGTTAGGTTTAGGGGTTAATAGTTTAATTTAGTGTTTTGCGATGTGGGGGGCCAGAGGTTTAGGGGTTAATAGGTGTAATTTATTAGTTACAATGTGGGGGACCCTGTGGTTTATGGGTTAATAGGTTTAGTTACAATGTGGGGGGCCAGCAGTTTAGGGGTTAATAATATATTATCATGTTGGCGATGTGGGGGGCCAGCGGTGTAGGGGTTAATAGGTTTATTTTGTGTCTGCAATGTAGGAAAGCGGCGGATTAGGGGTTAATAACTTTAATTAGTGTCGGCAATGTAGGGGGCGGAGGACTAGGGTTATTTAGACTAGTGTTTTATGTTAGGTTTTAGGTTTTAACATAATTTTCTTTTCCCCATAGACATCAATGGGGTTGCGTTATGGCGATCTCCATTCCGCAATCACAGGTATTAGTTTTCTCCACAGTGATGTCTATGGGGGAAGAGTGCACAAGCACATAAAATCAGCCCTTGGCTTTTGTGCGGTATGGAGCTTATCGCACCATAACGCACAGCACAAGGAGGTTTTTGGGTAACTTGTAATGGTATCGCTATGGAAAGTGCTATAACGCTAATTTTTTTGCGTTCTTTACACACCCAGTTTAGCGCAACACTTGTAATCTAGGTGTTTGTTTATTATAATGGCAAGGTGCTGTGTGAAACTGGTGTGGTACTTTTAACTCCAGTCCACAGGGAGGAATAAGTTAATCTCCAGAAAACCTAGTCTGGGATATAAGGAATGCACTCTTAAACTAGCGGTTATAAACCTAAGAATATATCAGACACATTCTACGTTTTTTTATTTATTTTTTAAGTTTATTTCAATAAATCCCTTTACATACAAATAGAATAAAATAAAGGCATCTTCATAATATTTATACATAATATACAATTAATACATTATTATTATATGACATACATATTTTCCATTATGGTGATAATTCTTCTAGACTAACGGCTAGATTTAGAGTTTTGTCGGTAACGACCCGCGTAGCTAACGCCGGCTTTTTTCTGGCCGCACCATAAAAATAACTCTGGTATTGAGAGTCCAAAAAAATGCTGCGTTAGGCTCCAAAAAAGGAGCGTAGAGCATTTTTACCGCAAATGCAACTCTCGATACCAGAGTTCCAGAGTTGCTTACGGAGGCGGCCAGCCTCAAAAACGTGCTCGTGCACGATTCCCCCATAGGAAACAATGGGGCTGTTTGAGCTGAAAAAAAACCTAACACCTGCAAAAAAGCAGTGTTCAGCTCCTAACGCGGCCCCATTGTTTGCTATGGGGAAACACTTCCTACGTCTGCACCTAACACCCTAACATGTACCCCGAGTCTAAACACCCCTACCCTTACACTTATTAACCCCTAATCTGCCGCCCCCGCTATCGCTGACCCCTGCATATTATTATTAACCCCTAATCTGCCGCTCCGTAAACCGCCGCTACTTACATTATCCCTATGTACCCCTAATCTGCTGCCCCTAACACCGCCGACCCCTATATTATATTTATTAACCCCTAATCTGCCCCCCACAACGTCGCCGCCAACTACTTACACTTATTAACCCCTAATCTGCCGACCGCAAAGCGCCGCCACCTACGTTATCCTTATGAACCCCTAATCTGCTGCCCCTAACACCGCCGACCCCTATATTATATTTATTAACCCCTAATCTGACCCCCTCAATGTCGCCTCCACCTGCCTACACTTATTAACCCCTAATCTGCCGAGCGGACCGCACCGCTACTATAATAAAGTTATTAACCCCTAATCCGCCTCACTAACCCTATCATAAATAGTATTAACCCCTAATCTGCCCTCCCTAACATCGCCGACACCTAACTTCAATTATTAACCCCTAATCTGCTGACCGGAGCTCACCGCTACTATAATAAATGTATTAACCCCTAAAGCTAAGTCTAACCCTAACACTAACACCCGCCTAAGTTAAATATAATTTAAATCTAACGAAATTAATTAACTCTTATTAAATAAATTATTCCTATTTAAAGCTAAATACTTACCTGTAAAACAAATCCTAATATAGCTACAATATAAATTATAATTACATTGTAGCTATTTTAGGATTAATATTTATTTTACAGGCAACTTTGTAATTATTTTAACCAGGTACAATAGCTATTAAATAGTTAAGAACTATTTAATAGTTACCTAGTTAAAATAATTACAAAATTACCTGTAAAATAAATCCTAACCTAAGTTACAATTAAACCTAACACTATACTATCATTAAATTAATTAAATAAAATACCTACAATTACCTACAATAAAACCTAACACTACACTATCAATAAATAAATTAAATACAATTCCTACAAATAACTACAATGAAATAAACTAACTAAAGTACAAAAAATAAAAAAGAACTAAGTTACAAAAAATAAAAAAATATTTACAAACATCAGAAAAATATTACAACAATTTTAAACTAATTACACCTACTCTAAGCCCCCTAATAAAATAACAAAGACCCCCAAAATAACAAAATGCCCTACCCTATTCTAAATTACTACATTTCAAAGCTCTTTTACCTTACCAGCCCTGAACAGGGCCCTTTGCGGGGCATGCCCCAAGAAATTCAGCTCTTTTGCCTGTAAAAAAAAACATACAATACCCCCCCCTCAACATTACAACCCACCACCCACATACCCCTAATCTAACCCAAAACCCCCTTAAATAAACCTAACACTAAGCCCCTGAAGATCTTCCTACCTTGTCTTCACCTCACCAGGTATCACCGATCCGTCCTGGCTCCAAAATCTTCATCCAACCCAAGCGGGGGCTGGCGATCCATCATCCGGTGCTGAAGAGGTCCAGAAGAGGCTCCAAAGTCTTCATCCTATCCGGGAAGAAGAGTAGATCCGGACCGGCAACCATCTTCTTCCAAGCGGCATCTTCTATCTTCATCCGATGACGACCGGCTCCATCCTGAAGACCTCCAGCGCGGACCCATCTTCCTCCGGCGACATCCAACTGAAGAATGACGGTTCCTTTAAGGGACGTCATCCAAGATGGCGTCCCTCGAATTCCGATTGGCTGATAGGATTCTATCAGCCAATCGGAATTAAGGTAGGAAAATTCTGATTGGCTGATGGAATCAGCCAATCAGAATCAAGTTCAATCCGATTGGCTGATCCAATCAGCCAATCAGATTGAGCTCGCATTCTATTGGCTGTTCCAATCAGCCGATTTATTATCAGGTTTATTTAAGGGGGGTTTGGGTTAGATTAGGGGTATGTGGGTGGTGGGTTGTAATGTTGGGGAGGGGGTATTGTATGTTTTTTTTTACAGGCAAAAGAGCTGAATTTCTTGGGGCATGCCCTGCAAAGGGCCCTGTTCAGGGCTGGTAAGGTAAAAGAGCTTTGAAATGTAGTAATTTAGAATAGGGTAGGGCATTTTGTTATTTTGGGGGTCTTTGTTATTTTATTAGGGGGCTTAGAGTAGGTGTAATTAGTTTAAAATTGTTGTAATATTTTTCTGATGTTTGTAAATATTTTTTTATTTTTTGTAACTTAGTTCTTTTTTATTTTTTGTACTTTAGTTAGTTTATTTCATTGTAGTTATTTGTAGGAATTGTATTTAATTTATTTATTGATAGTGTAGTGTTAGGTTTTATTGTAGGTAATTGTAGGTATTTTATTTAATTAATTTAATGATAGTATAGTGTTAGGTTTAATTGTAACTTAGGTTAGGATTTATTTTACAGGTAATTTTGTAATTATTTTAACTAGGTAACTATTAAATAGTTCTTAACTATTTAATTGCTATTGTACCTGGTTAAAATAATTACAAAGTTGCCTGTAAAATAAATATTAATCCTAAAATAGCTACAATGTAATTATAATTTATATTGTAGCTATATTAGGATTTATTTTACAGGTAAGTATTTAGCTTTAAATAGGAATAATTTATTTAATAAGAGTTAATTAATTTTGTTAGATTTAAATTATATTTAACTTAGGGGGGTGTTAGTGTTAGGGTTAGACTTAGCTTTAGGGGTTAATACATTTATTATAGTAGCGGTGAGCTCCGGTCAGCAGATTAGGGGTTAATAATTGAAGTTAGGTGTCGGCGATGTTAGGGAGGGCAGATTAGGGGTTAATACTATTTATTATAGGGTTAGTGAGGCGGATTAGGGGTTAATAACTTTATTATAGTAGCGCTCAGGTCCGCTCGGCAGATTAGGGGTTAACAAGTGTAGGCAGGTGGAGGCGACGTTGAGGGGGGCAGATTAGGGGTTAATAAATATAATATAGGGGTCGGCGGTGTTAGGGGCAGCAGATTAGGGGTACATAAGGATAACGTAGGTGGCGGCGCTTTGCGGTTGGCAGATTAGGGGTTAATAAGTGTAGGTAGCTGGAGGCGACGTTGTGGGGGGCAGATTAGGGGTTAATAAATATAATATAGGGGTCGGCGGTGTTAGGGGCAGCAGATTAGGGAACATAAGGATAACGTAGTTGGCGGTCGGCAGATTAGGGGTTAAAAAAATTTAATCGAGTGGCGGCGATGTGGGGGGACCTCGGTTTAGGGGTACATAGGTAGTTTATGGGTGTTAGTGTACTTTAGAGCACAGTAGTTAAGAGCTTTATGAACCGGCGTTAGCCCAGAAAGCTCTTAACTACTGACTTTTTTCTGCGGCTGGAATTTTGTCATTAGATGTCTAACGCTCACTTCAGAAACGACTCTAAATACCGGAGTTAGAAAGATCCCATTGAAAAGATAGGATACACAATTGACGTAAGGGGATCTGCGGTATGGAAAAGTCGCAGCTGAAAAGTGAGCGTTAGACCCTATTTTGAGTGACTCCAAATACCGGCGGTAGCCTAAAACCAGCGTTAGGAGCCTCTAACGCTGGTTTTCACGGCTACCGCCAAACTCCAAATCTAGGCCTAAGTTATCTATTTCTCTATTTCTATTAGTGTCAATGTTTATAGCCCTTTATTCCCCTCCTCTATCCAACGTGGTTATTCATACAATTTTTAACCCTTTATATATGATTATTTTTTTTAGTTCTTCTTTCATTGTTATAATATATTGTTCCCATTTGTCCAAAAAAATATGTACTCTCCCTATTGGGTCCGATAGTGTGTCTTTTTTCTCCATTATTATTTGTTGCCATATTGCTTTCTTAAGCAGAGCAATAGATGGAGGTTTTCTTTTTCGATACATAATTTTGTGATGGCTCTCCTACCTAGTAATATTATCATTATAATAAATTACTTTCTTTGTTTCTGAATTGACCTTGGTAGCTGTAATAAAAATATATTTTGTTTATTCAATTGATACTTTTCTTTAAATATACTAGATAACCAGAATGAGATCTAAGCTCAATACTGAAGAATTTTTGAGCAATCCCAGAAATAATGAAAAAGATTTGGTAATATGGAATAACATTTTTGACAGATGGGGTTACAATCTTTTTTCTATTTACTTTGTTTTTTACTGTTATATAGTCATTGTGTACTAATCTGCTCTGTAATTCTCTCAGCTCGCTTGCGAGTGTGGTTTGTCTTACTGTTATACTTTTACATAATTGTTCCGCAGTAATATGTATTTCTAACATCTGTTGCCATTTATTACTCATCGTCTTAAGATTTCCCCCAACTGTCCATATTAGAAGTTAATAAATAGTTTAACCCGCATAGTCTCACCTCCCCTCCTCAGAGCGACCAATCACAGATTCTCTTTTACAAAGGCTTATCCATTCAGCCAAATACCGGGTGCTGCAACAGACCACTTTCAAGCTCTACCCAATGACAGGTATTGACATCAAGAATCACAGAAGAAAATCCAGAAGAGTGTATAAAATAAAATACTAATACTATAAAAAAACCATTAAATTTCTCAGTTTACTTACATACCTTCAATGCAAAAAATATTTTTCCCCTTTAGCAATACACTAGACTTGTATGAGGAAAGATAATGGGGCCTATTTATTAATGTGTAATGCGATATTACGGATCATGTCCGCTGCACATCGATAAATTCTGACAGTATACGCTCTCAGAATTTAGCATTGCACCAGCAGTTCTGGTGAACTGCTGGTGCAATGCCGCCCCCTGCAGATTCGCGGCCAATCGGCCTCTAGCAGGGGGTATCAATCAACCCGATCGTATTCAATAGGGTTGATTTCTGTCTGCCGCCTCAGAGCAGACGGACAGGTTATAGAACAGCGGTCTTTAGAACGCTCCTTCATAACTTTTGTTTCTCCATACAGAGCATGATAAATATGCCCCAAAACCCTTATTTCTTTAGAATGAATAAAGGGGAAAAAAATAGATTACATACCAATATCTCTAAACCTATCTTTTGCTATATTACTTTACTGACCTAGGTCAAGGTCGAGTTGAACCTGTATATTGAAATCCATGTCAGCTTTTCTAAAATAAGCTAAATAAAGCCCATAAAATTCCAAATTCAGGGAAATCCCACTGGACCTAAAAACCCCAGCTCTCTATTATGCACAATAATAAATACTGTTTCTCCAGCAAAGCTTCCTTCCTTGGACTCTTCAACAAGCTTGTGTCTGACTTGTAAAGAGGTGTATAGGTGTGGTAATTACACCTGTAGAGCATGTGAATTTTTAGCCCCTGGAAATAATTTTAAAAGCGAGGCCATGGGCAAAATTTTTGGGCACAAGGAATGCCTAAATTATAAGTCTACAAATGCAATTAACTTCTAACTTGTGTAGCGTGCCATGTTCAATGTGTAGGGATCATAACACAGGAGGTGAGGACCTGAATTAGGAAGCATTTGACAAATAAAAGCAGACACTCTCTCAACCCCCTTCATACAGCATTTTACGAATAAACATTTAAACAAGCAGATACTTTAAGATAGACAATAATCTAAAAGGTTAGAACTTCGAAAAGAGGGGGAGACCTTGACTAAATTCTTACCAAAAGAGAGGTATTCTGGATTTCTAAACTACAAACATGAGTACATGAGTGCCTAAGTGCCTCAAATCAGAATACGATTTGATAAAATTCTGGCAGTAATGTGGTGAAGATTTTTTAAAAGAGGTTTTTCATTAACATTTGTCACAAGAATTTGTAATACCATATTTATAACAAACACCTTTTATTTAGTATATGTTAGTGCAAAACAGAGAGATGGGTTTTTGAGGATCAGGAGGATTTCCCTGAATTTGGAATTTCTAGCAAATTTTTATGGGGTTTATTTTGCTTATTTTAAGCAGAGCAATAGATGAAGGTTTTCTTTTTCGATACATAATTTTGTGATGGCTCTCCTACCTAGTAATATTATCATTATAATAAATTACTTTCTTTGTTTCTGAATTGACCTTGGTAGCTGTAATAAAAATATATTTTGTTTATTCAATTGATACTTTTCTTTAAATATACTAGATAACCAGAATGAGATCTAAGCTCAATACTGAAGAATTTTTGAGCAATCCCAGAAATAATGAAAAAGATTTGGTAATATGGAATAACATTTTTGACAGATGGGGTTACAATCTTTTTCTATTTACTTTGTTTTTTACTGTTATATAGTCATTGTGTACTAATCTGCTCTGTAATTCTCTCAGCTCGCTTGCGAGTGTGGTTTGTCTTACTGTTATACTTTTACATAATTGTTCCGCAGTAATATGTATTTCTAACATCTGTTGCCATTTATTACTCATCGTCTTAAGATTTCCCCCAACTGTCCATATTAGAATTTAATAAATAGTTTAACCCGCATAGTCTCACCTCCCCTCCTCAGAGCGACCAATCACAGATTCTCTTTTACAAAGGCTTATCCATTCAGCCAAATACCGGGTGCTGCAACAGACCACTTTCAAGCTCTACCCAATGACAGGTATTGACATCAAGAATCACAGAAGAAAATCCAGAAGAGTGTATAAAATAAAATACTAATACTATAAAAAAAAAACATTAAATTTCTCAGTTTACTTACATACCTTCAATGCAAAAAATATTTTTCCCCTTTAGCAATACACTAGACTTGTATGAGGAAAGATAATGGGGCCTATTTATTAATGTGTAATGCGATATTACGGATCATGTCCGCTGCACATCGATAAATTCTGACAGTATACGCTCTCAGAATTTAGCATTGCACCAGCAGTTCTGGTGAACTGCTGGTGCAATGCCGCCCCCTGCAGATTCGCGGCCAATCGGCCTCTAGCAGGGGGTATCAATCAACCCGATCGTATTCAATAGGGTTGATTTCTGTCTGCCGCCTCAGAGCAGACGGACAGGTTATAGAACAGCGGTCTTTAGAACGCTCCTTCATAACTTTTGTTTCTCCATACAGAGCATGATAAATATGCCCCAAAACCCTTATTTCTTTAGAATGAATAAAGGGGAAAAAATAGATTACATACCAATATCTCTAAACCTATCTTTTGCTATATTACTTTACTGACCTAGGTCAAGGTCGAGTTGAACCTGTATATTGAAATCCATGTCAGCTTTTCTAAAATAAGCTAAATAAAGCCCATAAAATTCCAAATTCAGGGAAATCCCACTGGACCTAAAAACCCCAGCTCTCTATTATGCACAATAATAAATACTGTTTCTCCAGCAAAGCTTCCTTCCTTGGACTCTTCAACAAGCTTGTGTCTGACTTGTAAAGAGGTGTATAGGTGTGGTAATTACACCTGTAGAGCATGTGAATTTTTAGCCCCTGGAAATAATTTTAAAAGCGAGGCCATGGGCAAAATTTTTGGGCACAAGGAATGCCTAAATTATAAGTCTACAAATGCAATTAACTTCTAACTTGTGTAGAGTGCCATGTTCAATGTGTAGGGATCATAACACAGGAGGTGAGGACCTGAATTAGGAAGCATTTGACAAATAAAAGCAGACACTCTCTCAACCCCCCTCATACAGCATTTTACGAATAAACATTTAAACAAGCAGATACTTTAAGATAGACAATAATCTAAAAGGTTAGAACTTCGAAAAGAGGGGGAGACCTTGACTAAATTCTTACCAAAAGAGAGGTATTCTGGATTTCTAAACTACAAACATGAGTACATGAGTGCCTAAGTGCCTCAAATCAGAATACGATTTGATAAAATTCTGGCAGTAATGTGGTGAAGATTTTTTAAAAGAGGTTTTTCATTAACATTTGTCACAAGAATTTGTAATACCATATTTATAACAAACACCTTTTATTTAGTATATGTTAGTGCAAAACAGAGAGATGGGTTTTTGAGGATCAGGAGGATTTCCCTGAATTTGGAATTTCTAGCAAATTTTTATGGGGTTTATTTTGCTTATTTTAGAAAAGTTGACCTGGATTTCTATATACGGATTTAACCCAACCTGGAAATGGGTCCGTGAAATAGCAAAAGATAGGTTTAGAGAAATTGGTATTGAATCAGCTTTTTCATTTATTCATTCTAGAGAAACAAGGGTTTAATCTTTCCTCATACAAGTCTAGTTTTTTGCTAAAGGGGACGAGGTTTCGCACTGGTTCTAAATAACACTGACACTTTTTTATACTGTAAGATATATGTAAGAAAACTGAGAACTTTTCATATTTTTGATTAGTATTATGGTATAGCTTGCAAGATTATAGTGTTAAATTACATTTCTTCAATTGTGAAGTTAAAATGTAAGCATGCTCCACATGTAATGTGGGATGTCCTGTGCAACGTCATTGTTTTTAGCCTAATAAGATTTGTATACTGTTTTAAGAATGAGCTGTAACAGTGGGCAGGTCTTACAGCTATGACTTTGGCCATTTGCCAAAATGCATTTGCTGACCTGTGACACTGCTGGCACTGAAGCCTGCTGATATCGTTTGGACTTTACCAACCATTTGTATGGATTTTAATAAGATTGTTTAATAAATCCTGACTGATTTTATACGCTCTCCAGAATTTTATTCAGTGATTCCCAATGGGTTTAGGATGTTCTAACAAACAGCATTCTGGGCACCCATGAATGAAATTAATGTTGTTTTATCTCCTGGTAATCTAATAGGCACTATGGTTTGATGGTTCACAAGTCACAACAACTCTTGTCTCAAACAGCAACAGGACAGATATCTTCCCTGTATCACTAATGGCAAGGTTGTTATTTGTATTAGACAAAAAAAAACTTGTTATATAACTTACCTCATGAGCACTGCTGTTAGGTTGCATTTCATGTGATGAATCTGCTTTGGGAAAACAAAACTAAGATTTTACTAGATTTCTTGGACCATTCATAGGCAAAATATACATTTTTACAAATATGTATCTCCTCTGCCTCTATCTTTATTTTATTGTTTCACATTTATTTCCAACTGATTTATTAGCCTGATTCAGGACAAAAATATACAAAAGGTTTTCCACACAGTTCCTTTATGTTTCATAATAACCTTATTAATACTAAAGGAAATCACTATTTAAAATGCAAAAATATTTTCTAATTTAGACAGTCTAGTGAAAATTAAACTTTTATGATTCAGATAGGGCATCAATTTTAAACAGCTTTCCAATTTACTTTTATTATCAAATTGTTTTCTTGGTATTCTTTGTTGAAAGCTAAACCTAACTTGGCTCATATGCTAATTTCTAAGTCTTTGAAGGCCACCACTTATTTTGACAGTTTTTTCAGGTAGACAGCACTAGTTCATATGTGCTATATAGATAACCTTGTGCTCACTCCTGTGGAGTTAACTAGAAATCAATACTGATTGGCTAAAATGCAAGTCTGTCAAAAGAACTGAAATAAGGGGGCAGTCTGCAGAGGCTAAGATACAAGGTAATCACAGAGATAAAGAGTACTAGGACACTGGGGTCCCAAAGAGGTGCGCTTGTGTAGGTATGAGATAAATCTGAACTGGAGCAGGCCACACTCTTGATGGAGGGATTAGTCGGATCGAACCTAATGAGGAGAAAAGAGAGGCGCCAAATAGGGTGATATTGTCTGGGACATCAAACAAAAAGCGTGTGATGGAGCCCCTAAGGGTAGCTACTCACAAAGGTGGCGGCACAACCGGAGTACCGAGGAGGATGATACAGGACCCACAGAGTCGCCCGTAAGATTCACACAGGCATCCGGAGCATCAAACGTGGTCATGTGACCAGACAGTCCAATCAGAGGTGCAGTATAGTAGACCAGACACCAATACAGCTCGGGATATCAGACAACTGACTGTGCGTCACAGTGTAAATGGAATAGCAGGCACAACCGGTGGACAGAAGTATAAACTTGAAATTTGGAGCAAGTAGATAAAATTCAATATGTAAACTTTATTGTAATATACAATTATTCAGCAATGTGTTTCTCAGCAACATATGCTGTTTCATCAGGCTGTATAAATAACAACTACTTACTCCATATATAAAACACTAGCTGACCAATCAGAGACTGATATAGAGCCACACCTTCTGAGTGTAAAATAACAGTCTAGTAGGTACCGGCTGTTAAATATACAGTCTAGTCCAAGATGGGTGAGCATTTGGCAGAATACTAACTAAAATACAACATAATAACTTTTAAAATCAGGCTGTACATGGAAAAAAATATATATGCACATATCTATTTGGTGACGTATACCTTCAATACAAAAATCAGAGACCGGTGATGAGCCGTAGTTACTGGGCTAATGTAGATAGACTCCGGTCAATAAAGCAGGGTATTGAGCACAAACAAAATAATAGCTAAAACACATAAATAGACATTTCTGATATATCTCGGACACTTCTAAAAGACATAACTCACGGTACAGAAACAGAATGTTCCAGTGTTATAACATATACAATCATTAAAAATATTAGTAATTAGAGGAAAATATCAGAAAAACAAATAAAAAAGATTTCAAATCACCTAATGTGCCTTCTATACATAACCCCAAAGGTATGGCTCCATGACATTAAAGAGAAATATAAATGAGGAGGTAACATACTAAAAGGTCTAGCAAACTGACCAATAGGATCGGCCAGACCAGTGTGGCTAGCCAAAAGGAACTCATGGCTTATAAGAGGAAGGGCCAATGATTACCCTATAATAAGGGAGGGACCTAACTCATGATGACCAGAGAAGGGACAATGAATATGGAGGGCACCTCCAAAATGCAAAGGAGTGGTGATCAACAATAAAGCCCTACTAATCTCGTATGTCATACGAGACATTGCTATAATAGGCTAGAACAGACCAAAACAAGATGGTAAGACCAGATGTAATAACATACCTGTGGATAAGTACATTGGCATACAATGAATATAAATAGATAGGATATAATGTGGTCAATGATCCAGTTGAGATGGAACCTCATCAAATAACTAATGCATATCTAACAAAGAGTCTGTATGACTACTAACAGACAACACCATTATTAACCATTGGGGTGACAGCCCAAGCCTAATAATAGTAGTATGAGAGGTGGATAAAAATAGAGGGACAGTCACCGGAATCCAGAGGTGCCAGATTGAATAGTGAATTAATTAAAAGCTGCCATGTCAATATTTTTTCCATGTACACCCTGATTTTAAAAGTTATTATGTTGTATTTTAGTTAGTATTCTGCCAAATGCTCACCCATCTAGGACCAGACTGTATATTTAACAGCCGGTACCTAATAGAGTATTATTTTTACACTCAGAAGGTGTGGCTCTACATCAGTCTCTGATTGGTCAGCTAGTGTTTTATATATGAAGTAAGTAGTTGTTATATTAAACAACCTGATGAAACAGCATCTGTTGCTGAGAAACGCGTTGCTGAATTGTTGTGTATTGCAATAAAGTTTACACATTGGATTTTATCTACTTGCTCCAAGTTTCAAGTTTATACTTCTGTCCACCGGTTGTGCCTGCTATTCCATTTACACTGTGACGCACAGCCAGTTGTCTGATATCCCGAGCTGTATTGGTGTCTGGTCTACTATACTGCACCTCTGATTGGACTGTCCGGTCACATGACTTCACGTTTGACGCTCTGGATGCCTGTGCGAGTCTTACCGGCGACTCTGTGGGTTCTGTATCGTCCTGCTCGGCACTCCGATTGTGCCGCCACCTTTGTGAGTAGCCACCCTTAGGGGCTCCATCACACACTTTTTGTTTGGTGTCCCAGACAATATTACCTATTTGGTGCCTCTCTTTTTCTCCTCATTAGGTTTGATCCAATCACAGAGATAAGAAGCATATTATTTTAACAGTGTTGTTTATGCAAAACTGGGGAATGGGTAATAAAATGATTTTCTATCTTTTTTAAACAATAAAAATTCTGGAGTAGACTGTCCCTTTAATTTATTTAGGGCTGGATTACAAGTGGCATGCTAAATTATCGTTAGTTTGCGGGCATGCGATAAATAATCAGCCATTACAAGTGGCTGTTTACTGCTACCGTGAGCTTGATGTAGCAATTAGCGTTTAGAAACTTAACCAGAGATTTGATCTCTGGTTATTCTTCTAAAAGTGACCCAAATGCCCTCAAAATAGAGGGCATTATAATTTTTTTTTTTTTTTAAAGTAGCATTTTTTTAAAAATAAAAAGCAACTGCACTAGGCAGTTGGATCTTTAAAGTTGGCAGAAGTGGGGTGCCTTTACATTGCGGTCTATGGGAACTGTGTGTTCCCAGTAAATATATATATGTATATGCTTATATACATACATATGTATGTGTTGATATGTGTATATACACATATTAACACATAACTATATATGTATCTAAGCATATACCTAAATATTTACAAATGCTGCAATCGCCACACTACTTACTCCCTTCGATGCGCTTAAGTTCTGTGCCGTCTTTGACATCAGAACGAGGCTCCCATTGGAGCCTACGGAAGTGAACTCTCATGAGCGCAATGCCTTCCAGCAGTGCAAACTTGTGTTCGCATTGCTGTCAACTTGTAATACAAGCGCTGGTATTACAAAGTTGAGCGCTAATATCATGAAAGCGATATTTAGCGCTCCACTTGTAATCTGGCCCTCAATGTATTAATAATTAAACTATACAGAATCAAAAATGTTTCCCTCATTTAAAATAATATATATATATATATATATATATCTTTATTAGAAGACCATATAAATTGTTATATTACATTAATTTATAATGTACCAATATACTCCGCAGCTTGATAACAGGTGCATGATTACAAAATTAGATTTTAAAAAAAGCAAGTTATACAAATTGCAAAAAAAGTAACCATGTCCAGGACGTGCCATCTTAAGAATAGTTTGCATATGCAAGGTAATCAACAGGAAAGGTAAGCTTGTGATCTTACATTCTATTATTATCAGTTATTTGTAAAGCACCGACAGATTCCACAGTGCTAATTAGAGAGAGAATAAACTAAAAATAGTAGAGACTATGCGGCCAATTTATGATGCTGCGAATGCAGCTGTTTCCGCGCGAGCCTTCAGATACAATCAGGATGATTGACACCCCCTGCTAGAGGCTGATTGGCAACGAATGTGCAGGGTGCGGCATTGCACAAGCATTTCACACAAAATACTTGTGCAATGATAAATGCCAACAGCATATGCTGTGGGCATTTATCAATGTCGGGCGGACATGATAAATCTGCCCCAAAATGTGAATGAATTGAGGTAGATATGCTGACCTATTTTGTAAGCACCATTGAAAAGCTCTGCTTTTAGCTAATCCTTAAAGCCCCACTAAAGCCAAAATTAAACTTTCAGGATTCTGATAGAGCACACGATTTAAAGAACTTTCCAATTCATATCCATTATCTAAATATACACAATATTTTTTATGCAGTTTTGAGGCACCAGCTCCTACTGAGCATGTACAAGATTCACAGAATATGCTTACTGTATATCCATTTTGTGACTGGATGATGCAGTAAGAAGAAAAATAAAACAAATTTTGACCCCATCTACTACTCATGTGAAATTACATTGTCTATCTATTATGCATTTATTGATTATACTTTTCTACTGTGTTTAGTAGTAATTTAAGAATCCACTGGTTTGCAGCAGACTTCATAGTATGAGGCAAGGAAAGCCATGCAACTTGTACAAAACAATAAAATCTCTGCAAGTGGGGGGGCGGAGCTAGCCTTGAATCCGAGCGGTCGCACATTACCAAAGCTCCATAAATTATATCAGATAATTCATACAATCGGCCACTCGGATGTACATATATTGCTACTATTTTGAGGCCGAACTATAGTAGATTCATCTGGGTCAGCTGGACTTCCAGTGGATGATTAAGAAGTCGACTTTTCCCTACATGATTAGAAAGCCCATCACAGAAGCCACCGAGGAGCGGCCATCTTCCTAGCTGCATGGCGCACTTCATTTTCTAGCGTCTGAGCCCTTGCATCTATCACCCATCTGGTCTGCTACAGTAAGTCAGGGTGCTGAACCTGTTATTGTTTATCTATTCACAGCAAAAGAACTATTCACTCTATCCATACCTGCCGACATGGCAGAGATTTGTCACACTGTGGAGTCATTGCTGCAGAACTTTGTGAAAGAGCTCTCTCTCCTAGTTACAGACTACTTTGGGGAACGAGTGATCCTGACAACGGAGTCGGTTGGCACTGCTGATGACCAAGCGGCAAAGCGGCAGTCGAGATGTTGGGCACCTAACTCCCTACCTTTTAATACTCAGCGTGATATGAGGCAGGGGGCCAAAGTGATAGACCAACAAGTGTGGACCGAGGATTGTCTGCCCGATACGATAGAGGAGCAGACAGATATACAGGGCGAGTCATGGAAGGGATCTGCTTACCGACACAGCAAGATAAATTTGGCTGCGATGTTTCACTTCTTGGATGCAGCAGCCGACAAAGGCCTAGTAAAATTCCCTTTGCAACTGCAACACTTCAACGGATTGGCGATGCCTAGCTGCAGGGAACTGAGTTCATACCGCTGGAATCCCTTGATGGCGCTCGGCTTTGCCCTCATGCTCAGAATTTTACTCAATATCCCTGAAATAACGGGGACAATGAATCAACAAGTAAAACGAACACTAAGCAAGTCAGGAGTAGGTTAAAGCTTATCTGCTTACATATGAACTCTGTACTCTCTCATTAGAACAACATCTGTCCTACAATGTATATGATGACTTTACTAGTCGGATTTAATATGTGTGCTTTCATTGTAAAAAGGCTTTAATGAAGTTAGCAGAATGTTACACTAACCAGATTATACCCTCTTATTTAGGTCTTTAATTGCTTATGTAAACTGTTTTTCATTTATTGTTGCATTTAATATAATAAGTTGTTACTAGGTTTTGTGTTCTGGGTTTCTACAGAGCTACACATTAGTTAGTACAGAGCTAAGCACATATCTTGATATATTTCATTGAGATAGCTTTAGTTTTCATTATTTTTTGCCTATTTGTTCTTTGAGTAATGTAAGATGCATTATATTTATTCTGTTTGCGAGATCTTGGCTGCATCTTTGGCTACATACTTTAAAGCAGGAATAGGTTGAATGCTTATTGTCCTATACTTGTCCCATTAGACAGGTTAAAAGACTTTGCTGCATCTTCTTGGGACATAATAAATGCTTATAGTGCATACTACAGGAGCTAAGTTATCTAAACTTCTATTAGAGAGACTTTTGTGGCTGACTAGGGCTCAGGACTAAATCAGATGTTATTATGTTTGTTGTTACGCATGATTTTTCTCCCTGATGTAATGATTCTTTCAGAGCAGGTTTAGTATCACCAGGTTTACTTTGAGTATGAGAGGTGATTTGCTTAGTTTTTCTCTTGGCTATAGATAATGTTCTGAGATGTATAACTCCACTTTTAATACTCAGAGCTAGACATTTTTTAATATAGACCTGAAGACAGCATGATAATATTTTGTGTTATACTATACTCTGTATTTAAGGTATAGAACACCTACATAAGCTACTTTCTTCTTTATGCTATTAGATAAAAACCCAGCGCTTAACCTACCTACATTATAATGTTATAGTAAGGGTGACTATATACTGTTACATATGATGCTGCCGGCGGCCGAGGCAGCAGACTCCTTATAACACTTGCGCTGTTGGTGTTTGTTTGTTTTTATAACAATGAAGAGATGGAAAATAATAGTAGATAAGCACTGAGATTACTATATCTTTTCATTTGCATACCTAGTATAGGTTTAAGCTCAATCTTCAGATCTGCTGTCTACAGATCAACTCCTGATACCTTCAAATCCCAAACCTTATGCTATTAGGATGGCATTATATGTTTAGACTATGATATGTTATAGCCCTATTGTTTTGTATTAGGCTTTATTAAATGTGTAATAACATACCTGCTCCTGGTATATTAGAACCAGAAATCCCCTCTGTAAAATGTCTTGGTCTCACTTCTGCTGAAACATTCTAATCACCAAGATGTAGAGAAAGTCTCGCTGAGGTCTGTTCACTACTGGCCCATGTGTATGCATATTTTTCACAGTGTAGATCTTGACATGTATATTTTTATTTTTGTGTGTGGGTTGACCTCATGTTATAAAATATCTTCTTTTTTAAAGGTTACTCTCTAAAATTGGATCCGCCCCCCCCCATAGTTATAGCTATAGCTATATTTGCTTACTGGATAAGCACAGGAACATAGATTCCATTGTTTTTTTCCCCCCGAAATTCTAATATTTGTCTAAATGCTAGTAAGCTTATGTTTCATATAAGTAGTTTAAGCGATATGAGATTTTTGATGGGTGCATAGAAGACTGTTTTCTGAGCAGATAACACACTACTCATGGGCATAATATTCTGTACCTGTATTTTTATCTGTTAATTTATTCTAGTTGTTGCCCCTTATTTAATATATATGATGATACCCTTAGGTATTATGCAATTTCACCTGGCTAAACTTATAGTATTATATATCTTTATATCACCTATCAGACTTATATAGCATTGGACATATGCTTCATCTGTTATTTTCAGAATATTTCCCTTCCCCCTATCATACTGAACAAAGATATTTTGGAATCTTGAATAGAAAGAGCGTGCTTCTTAGAATTCTAGACAAAAATGATACTTGAAATAGTTATGATTAGGAAAAATATTTGAGGTTGTATTACTTTGTTAATGTTGGTGTTTCACTATATATTGCGCTCCACTGGCAATGAGTCATTATAGGTTTTGTGTACATTACAGGTGTATAGAGTGGACATAGCTCTTTATGTAATGGTCTGAACACATGCATTAGATTGTTTCTGTTATTTACCGAATGTGAATGGTACTTTGTAATGTTTGAATATACCTCAATAAAAAAAAAAAAAAAAAAAAATCTCTGCAAGTGGAACTTTGTGAAATATTCATATTTTTATGTTGGTTTAGCACACATGAGAATATGCAAACGGGTTTGCGCGCAGAGTGTTTTTCCACTTTTTTTCACCATTGACTTCTATGGGGAAATATGTAAACATTCACATGATATTCTAAGTTCGGATTTTTGAGCTTGTCGGGTAAGCATGCAAATTAAAATAGTTTACTTGCAACTAATAATACGATGGCAACCCGACTAGCTCAGTTAACGCTCGTTAGCACTCCACTTGCAATCTGGCTCATTATTGGTAAGTATACCTCAAGATTACTTTTTAAAAATAAAATTAACAGAGAAAGAAATGCCAAAGAAATATATCCTGGCCAAAACACATTTTTCTGAAGAGATAAATATAGGTGTCCTTGATGTAGAAAGGAGTAAGGATGTGAGATGGTGATTACATTTTTTTTTTTCAGATGGATACTAAACTATATTTCTATTGGGCCACAATTAAGAAGGTTTGGGAACATTCTAGTGGAAGTTACCTGTGCACAAGAAATATCTTGCATATGCCCATCCTCTGCTCTCATAGAGACAATCGTGTGAGGGCAAGGGTTATCAATCAGCAGCTTCATAAATGGAGACTTATGTTTGTACCTCACCAGTTGGTCGGCACTAGCATGTGCTGCAGCCTTCCACAACAAGCCATTTTTATTTTGAAAGGGTGTTTGGCACAGGTGATCTGCTGCTGTACTGCCCTCATTAGGCTATACAGAGGACACTCACATTGGTCTGCATATAGTCTTAGGGGCCTATTTACCAATGTGCGAGCGGACATGATGCGAAGTAGCATATCGTGTCCACTGCACATCGCGGCACATCAATAAATGCCAACAGCATACGCTGTCGGCATTTATCATTGTACCAGCAGTTCTTTTGAACTGCTGGTGCAATGCCGCCCCCTGCAGATTTGCGGCCAATCGGTCGGTGTCAATTAATCAGATCGTATTAGATCGGGTTGATTTCTGTCCGCCGCCCCAGAGCAGGCGGACAGTTTATGGAGCAGTGGTCTTTAGACCGCTGCTTCATAACTTCTTGATAACTTCTGTTTCCGATGAGCCTGAAGCTCCGACTAAAACAAGGGGCATCAAGCTCCATACGGACCTTGATAAATATGCCCCTCAGATCCTAGACTGATTTATCATTTAAATAAATAGGGTTCAGCATCTCTGTAAGTTTGGGGGAAGGAAAGTACAGGGAATGGAAACATTTATATTCACTTTAATGGATATTTTAATTGTGGTTCCCATCAAGTCTATACCTGGTACAGTTTCTGGCTCCATTGTAATCCGAAATGTGATAGTATTAGTTACAGACACCATGTCTTCTTCAGATCTATTGGCTTTGTTTATACTTTGGCATTGCCATATATTCTTTATTTTTTATGTCTAATTTTCACTTCTAAAATACCAGTGTATTATTTACTTACTGTTGGTAGTGCTTGGCTGGGTCCTCATGGGCATGTCAGCGGTTGCATACACAGTGTTCCTATAGACATAGACAGAAAGTATTTTTTTATTTTATGTAAGAATTGGTAAGAAATGTATGTATTGCTTATATATAGAGAATAATCATGCATATTGTGGAGAATATGGATACCCAGAGGTTTTGTAACTTTTAGATGAAAATAGGTATGAGGATAACAATATTCCAAATTGTTCATGGTATGTTTTAGTACACAGTTTGTTTAAGGGGCACTATAGTCATTTTAATGATAACATATTTATGTTCCCTGACTTTAGGATAACATTTTAGCTTATTCTAAATATCTTTTAAAAAAAATGAATATCTTTGTTTTTGCAGCAAATGTTGTTCAATAACCAAACTCCACCCACCATTAGCATTATTAGGTGGAGCCAGTCTGGACTTGCTTCTGTAGAAGACAAGGATGGCCATGATCATTATGTAGTTATAGACTGCACCATTTTGCAGTTGTTATCTACAGTAACCAGTTAGGGAAAGATGTGTTTGCAGCTTTAAACCTGACTTTAACTATGTGTTTAACCCTTTTTATGGCAGTTAAAAACAGCACTGAAAATCCTGTGAAAAATATGTTTCTCCTAACAATATTGATAAGTCATTGAAAGAACATTTTCAATGCATTTGCACATATTTCATGCCTATTGCGATACAGTCCATTCTACCTTGAACATGTACAACATTCTGAAATGGCCACAGGATACATTGTAGAGGTTTATTAACATACATGGTATTGATTTATTAAAGCTCTATTCATCCCTATTGTAGAGGCTGTATACAGTGGACAGGACACACATTTACATATATATAGGTCCATACATATATACAGTATATATATATATATATATATATATATATATATATATTTATATATATTTATATATATATATATATATATATATATATATATATATATATATATATATATATATGTTTGTGTTGAGTATATGCTATTCTGAACAGCTAAGGGTATCTGTAGGAAAAGTCACTTCACTGAGCCACACTCGCATTGTTGTGTTTGTTACTAACAGGTTTTAAAATAAAATTGCGACTTTCATAGGAATATATTGGGATCTGTTTCCATCTGCAACACTGGAAAACCATCTGAATAAATGTTGCCATCTTGTTTTCAGATCATGACAAAATGCTTTAACAAACAATGGAAATACTCCATCCGCTTTGGTGGGGATAGAAACTGATGACATTAAGTTCCTATGAAATTTACGATAGCACATTCCCATTTTAACACCCCGTTTTGAAGATAACAGTACTGTTATTAATAAGCATAACAGTGTGAGTGTCACTAAGGGGTCCATTTATCAAGCTCCGAACGGAGCTTGTGGGCCCGTGTTTCTGGCGAGACTTCAGACTCGCCAGAAACAGCAGTTATGAAGCAGCGGTCACAAAGACCGCTGCTCCATAACCCTGTCCGCCTGCTCTGAGCAGGCGGACAGGAATCGCCGCAATTCAACCTGATCGAATACGATCGGGTTGATTGCCACCTACCTGCTGGCGGCCGCGAGTCAGCAGGGGGTGGCGTTGCACCAGCAGCTCTTGTGAGCTGCTGGTGCAATGCTGAATACGGAGAACATATTGCTCTCCGCATTCAGCGTGGTCTTGCGGACCTGATACGCACTGTCGGATCAGGTCCGCAAGACCTTTGATAAATAGGCTCCTAAGAATCAATCATTAAAATATAAATTAATACCACACCATTTGTAGATGTTGGGATCCTGAAGTGACTATTGAAGTATGCCCATCATTCCAAAATACATATGACATTTATATGGTTAATCAGTGTGGAGATGGGTTCGGATTACAATGGGTAATAGGTCACACATGTAGATGAGTATTTATCTTGCACAGTGAACAAAACAGTTACTTGCATTGATCTTTACTGTAACCTTAAGAGGTGTGAATGGGCTATATGTCCCTCAGTTTTAGGTGACCTTACAATTTCTATTTCAAGAACAGGTATTTAACACAATCAAAAAATTGATGAACAATTCGGCCAGAAAGCCAAAAGCCATTTTGGGAGCAAATTGCCAATAGATTGTGGATGCAACTTATTTGTTTAAATGGACATGAAACCTAAAATATTTCTAGTTTACTTCTATTATCAAAATTGTTTAATTTTCTTAGTAGACTTTGTTGAAAGAGCATCAATCCACTACTGGAAGCTTGCTAAACAAATCTGGTAAGCCAATGATAAGAGGGATATATATTCAGTCACCAGTCAGCAGCTATCTCCCACTAGTGCATTGCTGCTTCTGAGTCTATGGCCCCAATTTATCAAAGGTCTTGCGGACCTGATCCAACACTGCGGATCAGGTCCGCAAGACCTCGCTAAATGCAGAGAGCAATACGTTCTCCACATTTAACATTGCACCAGCAGCTCACAAGAGCTGCTGGTGCAACGCCGCCCCCTGCTGACTCGCGGCCAATCAGCCGCCAGCAGGGAGGTGTCAATCAACCCGATCGTATTCGATCGGGTTGATTTCCGGCAATTCCTGTCCGCCTGCTCAGAGCAGGCGGACAGGGTTATGGAGCAGCGGTCTTTAGAGCACTGCTTCATAAGTTGTGTTTCTGGGAGTCTGAAGACTCGCCAGAAACACGGCCCTTCAAGCTCCGTACGGAGCCTGATAAATGGGCCTGTAACTCCAAGATACCCAAATTAGACAACAGAAGTAAAATGGAAATTTGTTTAGAATTGCATGTTCTATCTGAAGTTTAATTTTGACTTTGCTTTTCCTTTAATTAGAGTTTCCATTTATTTTATTTATATCATTGAAGCAGATTTTCTAATCAAACAGCAACTTTTCTAGGGCATAGAAATGGCTTATAAACCAAATAAAAAAAAGAAGTGTGCACAACGTTTTCTCACAGAAATTCTGATGAACTGGAATAGATTTCAGAAAGAGAATAAACATAATGACTATTTGTGTGAGTATGAGTACTTACGTATTACTTTCTGTCTTACAAATTTTGCCTAAAAAAAAAAAGAGTAGGGTTAGATTTTTTATATTTTGTAGCGTTTGTGAGCAAAATGATAGTCAGGATTCATGGATTCTCATTAGAATATCAAGGAGTCTTGTTCAGATGAGATCATATGTAAAATGTATTGATCCTCTATTCACTTATCTTGTCCAGCCTATTACCAGTGGGTATTCCTGCATTTAACATGTATAATTGCATAAGGGGTCCAATGCATAATCTCCAACACAAGAAATGATAATAGCTATAAACAGTAATTACAACCAAAAAAAAATCAGTAATACTTTGCAGAAGAGGTTCTGTAAATACATATTATTGTTACATATAAACTTGTCATAAATATTATTATGATCAAGCTACGAAGTTGTAATGCGTTTAACAAACAGATTTGATTGAATTTAGGCAAAATAGATAACCCTGGTGATCCAAATCTCTCTGCTCTAAATAGATTATCTAATAAGTCTCATCAGTTCTTGAAGGTCAAATAATTTTAGAAAGGTAAATGTTTGCTTCGTTGTTGTCTATCTAGCTATACTGTGTTCTAGATATGAAGTAGAGACGTATACATTGCAGTGTAATACTCAAAAGAGCATTCCAAAGATATGTGTGATTTCTCTCCATGCCAGCAACATTTTGATCATCAGGCCCTTAGTCTGAAGTTATTAATGGTGTAAACACTGAGCCACAAAGTGTTAACCAATATGGCTGGTGTAAGGTGCGTTCGGCCTTCCGTTTTGCTTTAGGGTTCAAAAGTAAAAGTTAAAATAAATCCAAGGAAGATATTTGAAAGCCCAGATTTATAAACAAAATATAAATCACTGTCTTAAAGCATATACTGTACCTATATTTATATATATTAGATATGTGCAAGGGGTGAACATTTTCGGTTCAGCCAAATCTTTTGTTCCAAATATTCCAAATACTTATATTCGTTGCCCATGCTTTTCTTTATTAGTTTAGTTTAAAGTGCCCCCCTACCCCCCCCCCCCAAAAAAAAAAGTGGGAAAAAAATGAGGACTTTTTTTTTATTATTATTTAGGACAACTAAAAATAAATATTAGGGGCGCGATCCGATATAGATCGCAGTTTGCGGCGCAAGCGAGGGAACCGGCGTCGCCCGCAGTTTCAGCTCGCAACTCGAGCCATCCCATATAAGTCGCCGTCAGATGCTAACGTGCCGTAAGTCTCACAAACCAGCGATGTCCAGAAATCTGCGTAAGTACAAATTTCTGGCGTCGCCAGTGACTTGCGGCACGTTAGAAACTGCCGGCGCCTATAAAACCTGACTAAAGTTTAAAACACCCGCACTGTCTAACACGCCTCCCTAACATAGCCCGCACTGTCTAACACGCCTCCCTAACATAGCCCGCACTGTCTAACCCTCTATCCGCTATCCCCCCTCACTAGCCTAACAATAAAAAAGCTATTAACCCCTAAACCGCCGCTCCTTTACCCCGCCGCAACCTAATAAAGTTATTAACCCCTAAACCGCCGCTCCCGTACCCCGCCGCCAGCTATATTATATCTATAACCCCCTAAAGTGAGCCCCTAACACCGCCGCCATCTATATTAAAATTATTAACCCCTAATGTAAGCCCCTTACACCGCCGCCATCTCTATTAAAATGATTAACCCCTAATTTAATCTACCTACCCCGCCGCCAGCTATATTATCTATATTAACCCTAAGTATATTATAGTTAATATAGGTATTACATTATATATATTAACTATATTAACCCTAATTATATTAGGGTTAATATAGTTAATATAGTTACTATAGTATTTATATTAACTATATTAACTCTATCTAACCCTAACTAAATTTATATTAAATTAATCTAATTCATTTATAAACTAAAATATTCCTATTTAAATCTAAATACTTACCTATAAAATAAACCCTAAGATAGCTACAATATAATTAATAATTACATTGTAGCTATGTTAGGGTTAATATTTATTTTACAGGTAAATTGTTAATTATTTTAACTAGGTATAATAGATATTAAATAGTTATTAACTATTTAATATCTACCTAGTAAAAATAATTACCCAATTACCTGTAAAATAAATCCTAACCTAAGTTACAAATACACCTACACTATCAATAAATTTAATAAACTACAAACATCTATCTAAAAATACAATTAAATTAACTAAACTAAATTACAAAAACAAACACTAAATTACAAAAAAATAAAAAAAAGATTACAAGATTTTTAAGCTAATTACACCTATTCTAAGCCCCCTAATAAAATAATAAACCCCCAAAATAAAAAATATTCCCTGCCCTATTCTAAATTAAACAAATTTCAAAGCTCTTTACCTTACCAGCCCTTAAAAGGGCCTTTTGTGGGGCATGCCCCAAAGAATTCAGCTCTTTTGCATACAACAAATACAATACCCCCCCCCATTACAACCCACCACCCACATACCCCTATTCTAAACCCACCCAAACCCCCCTTAAAAAAGCCTAACACTACCCCCCTGAAGATCTCCCTACCTTGTCTTCACCACACCGGGCCGAACTCCTGATCCGATCCGGGCGATGTCTTCCTCCAAGCGGCAAAGAAGAATTCTTCCTCCGTCGATGTCTTCCTCCAAGCGGCAAAGAAGAATTCTTCCTCCGGTGATGTCATCCTCCAAGCGGCAAAGAAGAATTCTTCCTCCGGCGACGTCTTCCTCCAAGCGGCAGCAAAGTCTTCATTCTTCCGGCGGCATCTTCAATCTTCTTTCTTCGCTCCACCGCCGCGGAGCATCCATCCCGGCCGACTGCTGAACTTGGAATGAGGTACCTTTAAATGACGTCATCCAAGATGGCGTCCGCCGAATTCCGATTGGCTGATAGGATTCTATCAGCCAATCGGAATTAAGTTAAAAAAATCTGATTGGCTGATTGAATCAGCCAATCAGATTCAAGTTCAATCCGATTGGCTGATCCAATCAGCCAATCAGATTGAGCTCGCATTCTATTGGCTGTTCCGATCAGCCAATAGAATGCGAGCTCAATCTGATTGGCTGATTGGATCAGCCAATCGGATTGAACTTGAATCTGATTGGCTGATTCAATCAGCCAATCAGATTTTTTTAACTTAATTCCGATTGGCTGATAGAATCCTATCAGCCAATTGGAATTCGGCAGACGCCATCTTGGATGACGTCATTTAAAGGTACCTCATTCCAAGTTCAGCAGTCGGCCGGGATGGATGCTCCGCGGCGGCGGAGCGAAGAAAGAAGATTGAAGATGCCGCCGGAAGAATGAAGACTTTGCTGCCGCTTGGAGGAAGACGTCGCCGGAGGAAGAATTCTTCTTTGCCGCTTGGAGGATGACATCGCCGGAGGAAGAATTCTTCTTTGCCGCTTGGAGGAAGACATCGACGGAGGAAGAATTCTTCTTTGCCGCTTGGAGGAAGACATCGCCCGGATCGGATCAGGAGTTCGGCCCGGTGTGGTGAAGACAAGGTAGGGAGATCTTCAGGGGGGTAGTGTTAGGCTTTTTTAAGGGGGGTTTGGGTGGGTTTAGAATAGGGGTATGTGGGTGGTGGGTTGTAATGGGGCGGGGGGTATTGTATTTGTTGTATGCAAAAGAGCTGAATTCTTTGGGGCATGCCCCACAAAAGGCCCTTTTAAGGGCTGGTAAGGTAAAGAGCTTTGAAATTTGTTTAATTTAGAATAGGGCAGGGAATATTTTTTATTTTGGGGGTTTATTATTTTATTAGGGGGCTTAGAATAGGTGTAATTAGCTTAAAAATCTTGTAATCTTTTTTTTATTTTTTGTAATTTAGTGTTTGTTTTTTTTTGTAATTTAGTTTAGTTAATTTAATTGTATTTTTAGATAGATGTTTGTAGTTTATTAAATTTATTGATAGTGTAGGTGTATTTGTAACTTAGGTTAGGATTTATTTTACAGGTAATTGGGTAATTATTTTAACTAGGTAGCTATTAAATAGTTAATAACTATTTAATAGCTATTAGACCTAGTTAAAATAATTAACAATTTACCTGTAAAATAAATATTAACCCTAACATAGCTACAATGTAATTATTAATTATATTGTAGCTATCTTAGGGTTTATTTTATAGGTAAGTATTTAGATTTAAATAGGAATATTTTAGTTTATAAATGAATTAGATTAATTTAATATAAATTTAGTTAGGGTTAGATAGAGTTAATATAGTTAATATAAATACTATAGTAACTATATTAACTATATTAACCCTAATATAATTAGGGGTAATATAGTTAATATATATAATGTAATACCTATATTAACTATAATATACTTAGGGTTAATATAGATAATATAGCTGGCGGCGGAGTAGGTAGATTAAATTAGGGGTTAATCATTTTAATAGAGATGGCGGCGGTGTAAGGGGCTTACATTAGGGGTTAATAATATTAATATAGCTTGCGGCGGTATAGGGGGATTAGATTAGGGGTTAATAATTTTTATATAGGTGGCGGCGGTGTAAGGGGTCAGATTAGGGGATAGATAAGGTAGATGGCGGCGGTTTTAGAGGCTCACAGTAGGGGGTTAGTTTATGTAGATGGCGGCGGGGTCCGGGAGCGGCGGTTTAGGGGGTAATAACTTTATTAGGGATTTCGGGGGGGGGGGGATCGCGGATGACAGGGAGATAGACATTGCGCATGCGTTAGGTGTTAGGTTTATTTTAGCAGATCGCGGTTGACAGGGAGATAGACATTGCCCATGCGTTAGGTGTTAGGTTTATTTTCTAGTTAGTTTAGGGAGTTACGGGGCTCCAATAGTCAGCGTAAGGCTTCTTACGGCTGCTTTTTGTGGCGAGGTGAAAATGGAGTAAGTTTTCTCCATTTTCGCCACGTAAGTCCTTACGCTGCATATTGGATACCAAACTGCGCGGGTTTGGTATACCTGCCTATAGCCCAAAAAACTGCGGGCGACGGCAGAAATATACGGGCGTAACTTCTAGGTTACGCCGTATATGTGATACCAAACCCGCGCAAATATTGGCGTCGCCGGCTTTTGCGGGCGACGATTTATATCGGATCGACCCCTAGATGTAACATTACATTTTCCCTTTTATGGAGATACACATATACACACACCAATTGCAATATTTGTTGTAATGGAAGCTACACCAAAAATCAATAGTCACTTGACTCAAATGGCCATACAATTTCTATTATAACAAAAACAAATCATGTTAAACTTTTAATGCAAAATATTCTAAAGAAAACCCGATTTAAAGGGACATAAAATGTGACAGTTTGCTAGGGCATTTTAATATTGCTCTAGTGCTTGCACAGAAGTGTGTTACATAGTCAATGTCAGTTCTGAGACAGCAATACACATCTGTGCAGACCCAGATGTGCTCATAGGACATGTTTATTGACAAGCCATTAGTGTATTGCTTTTCTGGAGATGACTTTGACTATGTGCTTAACATTTTGTTGGAGTTAAACACAGTTTTGTGTAAACAATAGCAATATTAAAACTAGCAGCATGCAAGCTCATCAACAACCTGTGCAGCCAGTGGAAGAAAACATAAAATGTAGGTATTTTTTCCACTACATGAAAAAAAATCTTGTGAACTCTGATATTTTTGGTACAAATACACACAGATGTTACATTTATTTTGTTCTGAAATATAAATATAATATTATGTTGCTCTCAAAGGAAAACATGGAATGTTGTAGATTATATGTAATCCAGGGGTCAACAAATGTGTTTCAAATTAGAATTTAGAAATTCAATTTACCACAATACAAAAATACCACACTTACTTGATAAAAGAACAGATTAACAATTTTTAATGTGATGTGTGTGTATGTATATATATATATATATATATATATATATATATATACATACATACAAACAAATATGCCATGTGAGTGGTTTACACACATACACATTTTACAGCCTTACAGTCTACAAACTTTGTTGTCAAAGTGCCCTAAAGGCTGTAAATCACAATTGGCAACTTGTAATAAAGAGCAGAGCAGCTAGTCCCACATAACCTCCTCACCTCCAAGGCCTTTATAGAACAAAAACATTCATCCTGAAGCAGAATTTAACCCCCTGGCTATAAAAATGCCCTACAGCACATAATAAGTGAATACACTGCAACCCTCTCTGGTAGCCAAGGGGTTAAAGTTCTCTGCTTGTTATGTTGTCATTCTAGGCAGCATTAGAAGCATTGTACAGTCCTAACCTGTTGTTTTGAAGCTTTCATTCCTCAACAAAAAGTGTCTGCTACACATCAGCATGGAGCTTGGCTGTGTGAGGCAACAGAAGTACATAAAATAAAAGTGAAACTAAACATGCCTGGCGAAAATGGGAGGGGTTTAGTTTTAATATTTCCCCCTCTCTCCTTCATGGCTCCCTCAACTGCTGTAACATATTCTCAATGAAACACTTGACTCTGTAAGCACCTGGCAGCACAATTCTTACTAAAATTAATGCCCTCACAAAAAAAAAAAAAAAATATTACTGACATGCAGGCATGGAGGCCCCTCACTGCAAGGTACCTGTAGGCAGCAGAAAGGAGGATGGCGGCTACAGGGGGGGGGGGGCCTCCATGCGATCCAGTTGCAGCTTTGCTGAGCATGATGGGGGTATGTAAAGCTGGGGGATTTATTTATTTTTATTTATAAAATATTTTACCAGGAAGGATTCATTGAGATTTCTCTCATTTTCAAGTATGTCCTGGGTCCACAAAACATTGCATTGATACAATAGGGTACAATAAAAAACAAAAACAATATTAATACATAAGAGGATAAGAGGAATCAGCACCTTACAGCCTCATGTTGAACAGGGGGCTAGATGGAGGTATGGCTACATGTGGGGCTGGATATCAGCCTTTGATGGATGGGTTAGGACAGATGCATGAGAGAGAAGTGAGTGTCCACAGGGGATTGCAGGGGTGGTTAGCAAGCAAAGGGGGATAGATGCAAGGGGTGGTTGCTTAAGTGGATTGGGCCTGGGGGAGTTGGGGACAAGGAGAGCTCCATGCAAAAGGGGTTGGGGCTCAAGTGGCAGGGGAGGTGAGAGGTCATTTAAAAAAGTAAAAAATGATTTCTTGAGAGGGGAAGAAAAAGGGCATTGCTGGGCAGGGAACCGCTCAAGTGGGGGTTGGGAGAGGATAGGGGTATTAAGAAAAAAAATAAAGAAAAGGTAATAATAAGAAGAAGAATTCTGCTACTTGGAGGCCCATTGTAGGTATTTCTGGTCTGAGTCTGTGTTGTGGTGCTTAGCCAGGAGCTCTGTGGGTGTTGCCCTGATTACGGTATGTGAGGGGTAATCCTTTCTTTTGTATGGGGAATTGGTTGAGAGTTTGTAATGGGGAGGGGGTTATCTTTGGGGTGAAATCACTGGAGATTAGAGCAAGGGAAACAGTGGAATGGGGGGGCTGTGTAACATGGTGCTTTAATGTATGTTTCTTCTAGTGGACAAGCAGGCTAGCTGAAATGTTCCCGGAGCAGGGCTCAGCCTTGTTTTGTTATTATGACGAGATTTCATTGGCCTATCGCACCTATGGGGGTTAAATTGGTGGCGGTATGATGAACAGTTCAGTCAGAGACTGGCTCTGCATCCTGAGATGCGATGCAACGATAGGGATCATGATGCCTTTGTGGTCAGGGCAGCCCTTTTGAGTTGGGGGCCACCCCTGGGGGTGGCGCAGGGGCGAGTATGACTGTCTCCATTTGCAAAGAAACAATCAGTAACACTAAGGGTGTGTTACTACTAGGGGGCGCACAGGACCTTATATGATTATTATGTAAATAGGCTAAGAGACAAGAGAACAAGATATTACATATAATAACTATAATAAAATATACTATACGGAATAATGTAAACAAAAAAGAAACAATTCTTATAAATATGGGACTATGAGAAACATAGGATACAACACAGATAATAACAAATACAGTAATAAGAAATTCCTGAAAGGTTCTTATCTGGAAATGCTGTCTTCTTCTGCAATGTTATATAGATGGTAAATGTCCCAATTGGGGTGGGTATAGTCCCAAATGATGAATGTGATCAAATACCAGGATGATCAATGATCAGGAACACAGATGATGACTGGAGTCAGCTGCTTTGTCAGGGAAATCAGGATCTAAGAGCAAGTTTTCTCTGTGAAAAAAATCACAAAAAGACAAAGGCGCCTCTGTCTTTTTGTGATTTTTTTCACAGAGAAAACTTGCTCCATTTGCAAAGGCTTGTGTTTCCAATTTAATGAGAGCTAATGTTGTTTTGGGGTGTCCTGCAAGCACAAGCATGAGTGCTTGGGTTGTGGAGGACTGCATTACTTTGCAAATTGCTTCAGAAAGTGTAGGTCAAGGGGACGGACAGAAGAGGTGGCTGTATCGGGCCAAGACACCAGTGAATATGAGAAAGATGGTGCCTTGGCTAAGGCAGTATGCTAGAGTACAGGGTAAGGCCGGGGATACTGAGATGCTATTGACTGGGTTTAGCTCTGGTTTCTGTATTCCATTTGTAGAAGCTCAGTGTATGCAATTTTTGAGGAATTTGAAGTCGGCACAGGAACACCCAGAGGTTGTTAGGGAGAAGCTAGCCAAGGAGGTGGCTTTGGGGAAGATGGCAGGCCATGAGCAATCTGAGGCTGTCCCTTTTGAGGGTTGTGTCCAAGAAGGCACCGGGGCAATATCAGATGATTCACCATTTGTCGTACCCAAAGGGAGCATCCATGAACGATGGGATTGATTCGAGCCTGGTGGTCAGCTATGCATTTTTGATAAAGCAGGGGATTGGTCAGATCAGCGGGAGTGGGGTCCCTAATGGCCAAGGTAGATGTGGAGGCAGCTTTCCAACTTCTTCTGGTTCACCCCAAGTGCCATCATCTTCTAGGTTGCTTCTTTGAAGGGGAATATTTTGTCAATCTCTGCCTCCCTGTGGGGTGTGCGATATCATGTTCCTACTTCGAGAAATTCAGCTGCTTTGTGGAATGGGTGGTTAAGAGATTAGCCGGGCACAAATCGTTGGTCTATTATTTGGATGACTTTTTGTTTGTGGGCCTTGCACAGTCTCTGATTTGCCAGTAGTTGACAGGGGCGTTCGAGAGAGTAGTCGGTAACTTCGGGATCCCCATTGCTAAGGACAAATCTGAAGTTCTGGGAGTGGTGTTGAGTTTTCTGGGGATCCAAATAGACTCAGTGGCAATGGAGTGTAGCTTGCCTTTGGATAAAGTGGCGGACTTTGGGGATGTTTTGCAATAATTGATGGGATGTCAGAAGGTGAAGCTGAGAGAATTGCAGTCGGTGCTAGGGAAGCTCAATTATGCATGTAAGATAATTCCAGTTGGGGTAAAGGAGTCCTTTCACCACATTTGCATCACGCAGCAGCTTTGAGAGGATCTGGGGTTGTGGTTTTTGCAAGATACAGAAAGTATCTGATACAGCAAGTTGGAGTCCTGGATTCAGACATGAGTCTGTATACTGATGCATCTAGGGCGCATGGGTTTGGAGCCTTGTTAGGGGGCAGGTGGTGTGCGGAGCTTGGCCACCGGAATGGTTTAACGCGGGGCTGACCAAGAACTTGGTATTTTTAGAGCTGTTCCTATTGCTGGTTGCATTAAAGCTTTGATCGGATGCGTTGAGTGATAGGAGGGTCACATTCCATACAAACAACATGGGGGTGGTGTTGGCAATCAATAACTTGTCATCCTCCTCTCCGCCTGTTGTTTTTCTACTTTGCCTGTTTGTGTTGGAGTGTTTGAGGAACAATGTGATATTTAGGGTTGTGCATGTTCCGGGAAAATCTACCAACAATGCTGATGCTCTCTCCTGTTTTCAGTGGGCCCGGTTCCGGTCCTTGGCTCCAGAGGCAATGGAGTATGGGGTACATTGTCCGGTGGGTTTATGGAAGGAAGCATTTCCAAGGTGCTGAACATGGTTCGGGAGCATTGGCGGTGAGTACTTGGAGAGCTTATACCCAAATATGGTTTAAATGGCATCAGGTGCTGAGGGGTGGTGACTACCTCTTTTCTGAGCTGGGTTGGTTATATGCTTTGGTGGATTAGATGGCAGAATAGGGTGAGAGGGCAATTTCCAAGGCTATGGTGCAGCATAGGTTGGCCGTGTTGGCCTTTTTATGTCAATTGTTGGGTTGGGGGATGTTACTAAGGTCTTTGTTGCTCGGATGGTGGCCAGGGGGCTGAGTAGAGGCACGAGGGCTAAGGATGGTAGATGTCCATTGGTGTTTTCTGTGTTAAAGAGGGTAGTTTGTGACGGTTTCCCGGAATGCGTTGCGGATGTTGGGGTTACCTGAGGTTGAGTTTGATTCCCATTCTTTCCGTTTTGGGGCTGCCACAGAAGCTAGGATGATTGGGTTGTGTGATGAGCGGATAAAAGGGATTGGGAGGTGGTCTTCCAGGATGTTTAGAGGTTATGTGCATCAGCATTTGGTGTGTAATTAATTTTGTTTTGCTGTTTTGTTGTAGGTCCAGTGGAATGTTGAGTTTTGGGGCATTCATACATCTATTGGGCCAGACGGGCGGTAGCTGTTAAGGAGAATGGGTGCCAGCTGGGTTTTACTGCGGCAGAGGTGGTTCTTTGTGGTTTTGGTTTCAGATGTATGAGATGGCACCAGGTCCTTCTGAAGGTAGTAGAATATGCTAGACTTTTCCACCCTCCTGGTGTTTTGGTCATTTATGCTGGGGGCAATGACCTAGGTTTTATGGCTCAGAAGGAGTTGGTAAAAATGAGGGAGGATTTTGGGAGGTTGTTGGTGCTCTTTCTGTTGTGTGGTCTGAGATAGAACCTAGAGTTGTGTGGAGGGTGGCTTGCGTTAGCAAAAAGCTGGATGGTTCACGCAAGAAAATCAATAGGGTGGTGGGTGGCTTTGTATGAAGAAAAGAGGGGTTGTCCATTCGGCATGTGGAGTTTGAAGGGGAGTTAGGGCACTGTTTCTTCTTGAAGGACAGGGTACACCTCAATGAGGTGGGGCTCCATTTGTTTAACTTCAACCTAAGAGAAAGGTAGGGGTTATAAAGGCCTTGGGTGTTTGCGGGGCTCGGCCAGGCCTTTGGCGGAGTGCTTGCTGACAGCAGGAGAGGCTAATGAATAGTTATGGTCGTTTATAACAACTGTTGAGCTGCTAAGAAACAAGCACTGTGTGAGGTTATGTTTAATAACATGTATTTATAAAGGTTATTTATTTGCTGTTGATGGTTTAAATAAAAAGGCTGTGGGCTTTATAACCCAATACTTTGTTTGTGTTGTGTTTCATTTGTATTGATAAGGAATGTAGTGCCTAAGTATGGGGTCAAGTCAGCCCTGGATGAATGGCTATGAAGGAGGGGCATTTGACCCCAGGGCAGGCCAAGTAGTATATGGTGGGGTCCCATAGAGGTGAAGAGGAGGTGGCACAGAGATGTTAAATGGGTGGGTAGCAGGAAGTGAGGGTCTATTTGTTACCTATACCTGTGGAGTGAAGAAGCTTCCGCCCTCCTGCCCTGTGTTTTGAGCTGGGAGTGGTGATGTTGGTGGAGTGCTTGCCTTTGGAGAAGGGTGGAGCTTGAAATGGGTACCTTTTGATGGCAGGAGAGGTTAATGAACAGTAATGAGCCGGTTTATCACACCTGTTGAGCTGCTAAGGGGCAAGCACTGTTTGGGGTTATGTTTAATAACATATATTTATAAAGGTTATATAAGCCTTTATAACCCAAGTCTTGGTGTGTTGTGTCTCATTTGTATTGATAAGGAACACACACACGAGTTTTGCGTTATGAGTCAAATAGCAGCATTGTGGCCCATAACGCACCATTTTCCCTAACGCAGCCATTACAAGACTTGTCAGAGCCTTTTAGCCTGTACCGCAGCGTCAGTCCTGCACTCGTAAAAATGACGTTCCCATAGCGCCGGTATTACGAGTTTTGCCGTGAGGCTAAAAAGCAAGCGTTGCAGCCTAAAATGGCAAGATCTGTACCTCCATCTAAAGTGAGTAACTATAGTTTTACGCTACAAAGCTGTAACATAAAACTCATAACTAGTTAAAAAGTACACTAACACCCATAAACTACCTATTAACCCCTAAACTGAGGCCCTCCCGCATCACAAACACTATAATATATTTATTAACCCTAATCTGCCCCAAAGATATCAGCTCTTTTACCTGTAAAAAAAACAACATAAAGACCCCCCAACAGTAAAATACACCACCCAACCAATCCCCCAAAATAAAAAACCTAATTCTAAAAAAAACTAAGCTACCCATTGCCCTGAAAATGGCATTTAGCTCTTTTACTGCCCACACCCTAAACTAAAAAAATAAACCCCACCCAAAAAACCTTAAAAAAGTCTAACACTAACCTCAAGACGATCCACTTACAGTTTTTGAAGTCCCGCTTGAACGATCTTCATCCCGGAGTTGAAGTCCTGATCCAGGCGGCGAGAAGTCTTCGCCCAAGCGGCCTCTTCAATCTTCATCCCGGCGTCTAAGTACTGATCCAAGCGGCAAGAAGTCTCCATCCAGACGGCCTCTTCAATCTTCATCCAGGCAGCATCTTCTATTTTGATCCCGGAGGCGTGGAGCGGGTCCATCCTGAAGACATCGGGCGAGGAGCATCCTCTTCATACGGTTGCCGCCGTACACTGAATCTTCAATGCAAGGGACGCAATCCAAGATGACGTCCCTTGCATTCCTATTGGCTGAAAAATTTGATTTAGCCAATAGGAATTAGAGCTGCTAAAATCCTATTGGCTGTTCAAATCAGCCAATCGGATTTAAGCAGCTCTAATTCTATTGGATAGTGCATCATCCAATAGAATGAGAGCTGCTACAATCCTATTGGCTGTTCAAATCAGCCAATAGGATTTATGCAGCTCTAATTCTATTGGATGATAAAAAATTTTCTTGGATCCTGTCCCTTGCATTGAAGATTCAGTGTACGGCAACGACCACATGAAGAGGATGCTCTGCGCCGGATGTCTTCAGGATGGACCCGCTCCACGCCTCCAGGATCAAGATAGAAGATACCACCTGGATGAAGATTGAAGAGGCCGTCTGGATGAAGACTTCTCACCGCTTGGATCAGGACTTTGCCACCGGGATGAAGATTGAAGATGCTGCCTGGATGAAGACTTCTCGCCGCCTGGATCAGGACTTCTCGCTGCCTGGATCATTCAAGCGGGACTTCAAAAACTGTAAGTGGATAATCTTGGGGTTAGTGTTAGGCTTTTTTAAGGGTTTTTTGGGTGTTTTTTTAGTTTAGTATCTGGGCAGTGAAAGAGCTAAATGCCCTTTTCAGGGCAATGGGTAGCTTAGGTTTTTTAGATAGTTTTTTTATTTTGTGGGATTGGGGGGTGGGGGTTTGTAATGTTAGTGGGTATTTGTATTTTTTTCAGAAAAAGAGCTGATATCTTTAGGGCAATGCCCTACAAAAGGCCCTTTTAAGGGCCATTGGTATTTTATTCTAGGTTAGGTTTTTTATTTTGGGGTGTTTTTTTATGGGTATTAGAATAGGAATACTTTTTTTATTTTTGATAATTTGTTTGTTATTTTGTGTAATGTATATTTTTAAGGGGTGTTTTTTTTTTTAGCAAAATAGCTGTTTAACTTAGGGCAATGTCCTACAAAAGGCCCTTTTAAGGGCCCTTGGTAGTTTGATGGGTGGGGGTTTGTATAGTGTTAGGGGGTGTTAGTATTTTTTTGGAGCAAAAGAGCTGTTTATCTCAGGGCTATGCCCTACAAAAGGACCTTTTAAGGCCCGCCAAAAGGCCATTTTAAGGGCCCTTGGTAGTCTAGGGGGTGGAGGTTTGTATAGTGTTTCGTTTTTTTTTTTTTGTTTCTTTTTGTAATGGTAGGTTTTTTATTTTGTGATTTTAGTGTTTTTTTTATTATTTTGTAATGATAGGTTTTAGTGTAAGGCAGCTTAGGTTTTATTTCACAGGTAAGTTTGTATTTATTTTAACTAGGTAGTTAGTAAATAGGTAATAACTATTTACTAACTAGTCTACCTAGTTAAAATAAATACAAACTTACCTGTGAAATAAAAATAAAACCTAAGCTAGCTACAATGTAACTATTAGTTATATTGTAGCTAGCTAAGGTTTTATTTTACAGATAAGTATTTAGTTTTAAATAGGTATTATTTAGTTAATAATAGTAACTTTAAATTAGATCTAATTTCATTATGTTAAAGTTAGGGGGTGTTAGGTTTAGGGTTAGGATTAGGTTTAGGGGTTAATATAGTTTAATTTAGGTTGTTGCGATGTGGGGGGTGGTGGTTTAGGGGTTAATAGGTTTATTTAGCTAATAATTGTAAGTTTAATTTAGATCTATTATAAGTATGTTAAAGTTAGGAGGTGTTAGGGTTAGGGGTTAATAGTTTAATTTAGGTTGTTGCGATGTGAGGGGGGCTGGCGGTTTAGGGGTTAATAGTTTTATTTAGTGGTAGTGATGTGGGAGGCCAGAGGTTTAGGGGTTAATAGCTTTATTTAGGTGGCGGCGATATCGGGAGTGGCGGAATAGGGGTTAATAACTTTAATAAAGTTACGGTGATGTTGGGGTGCGGCGGATAAGGGGTTAATAACTTTAGTATAGTGGCGGCTATATCGGGAGCGGCAGATTAGGGGTTAATAATTTTATTTAGTTTGCTGCAATATCGGTTGCGGCAGATTAGGGGTTAATAACTGTAGGCAGGCGTCAGCGATGTCGGGGGCAGCATATTAGGGGTGTTAAGACTCGGGGTTTATGTTAGGGTGTTAGGTTTAAATTGTCTTCTCTTTTTCCCCATAGACATCAATGGGATGCGTTACGGAGCTTTTGTTTCTGCGATCGCAGGTGTTAGATTTTTTTTTTGCCGGCTCTCCCCATTAATGTCTATGGGGAAAGCGTGCACGAGCACATCAAAACACTGCTGCTTTTGTGTGCGGTATGGAGCTAATAATTTCCATATCGTCCGCACAAGCTGGGTTTTTTTAAACTTGTAATGTTGCGTTCTTTACTTTCCCTATAGCGTTCAAAACTCGAAAAACGCCCAAAATACCGGATAATTTTTAGCATTTTTGCTATCACTCCATTTAAACATAAATAGAGCCTTGTTTGTTTGTTTTTTATTTTCCTGTCAAAACTATATATATTTTTTAAGGAGACAACCCAAGGTATTATTATTTAGGCCCATTTTGGTATATTTCAACGCCAAATGCGATTTAAAAAAAAAAAACATTTTTTAATTTTTTCACAAACTTTGGGTTTTTCACTGAAATTATTTACATACTGCTTGTGCAATCATTGCACAAATGGTTGTAAAAGTTTGTCTGGGATCCCCTTTGTTTAGAAATAGCAGATATATGGCTTTGACATTGCTTTTTGGTAATTAGAAGGCCGCAAATTGCAGCTGCGCATCACACCTCTATTATTCCCGGCAGCTAAGGGGTTAATTAGGTAGCTTAAAAGGTTAATTTTAGCTTTAGTGTAGAGATTACCATCCCATCTGACACTTCCAAACCACTGATCCCTCCCAAACAGCTCTCTGCCCTCCCTCACCCCCCACTGGTCACCCCCATCTTAGGTACTGGCAGACAGTAAATATGGGGTACCTTGCATTTAATCTTCAGTGTGCGGCAGACAATTGCATGAAGAGGAGTCTCCACGCCTCTTTGGACCGCCGTCACTAAAGACCACCGATGAGGACCGCAGCTGAGAACAGCCGCTGAGGATCCGCGCATTGGGGAAGCCAGCTCCGCACCACCTTCGCTCCAGATGAAGATAGAAGATGATGGAGCTGCCTGGAAGAATAGATTCTCCGGCGGACTTCAGGAATGGTGAGTACCTATTTGGGGCTAAGTCTTAGACTTTTTTTATTTTTTGGGGTGGCTTTGTTTTTAGATTAGGGTTTTTTGGGCTGTAAAAGAGCTGATTTCCCTTTTAAGGGCAGTAAAAGAGCTGTATGCCCTTTTAAGGGCAATTCCCATACAAATGCACCTTTAGGGGCAATGGGTAGTTTAGGTTTTTTAGTGCTAGTTTTTTTTATTTTTGGGGGTTTGGTGGGTGGGTGGTTTTTTTACTAGTATTGGGGACTAGTATTTTTTACATGTTAATTTAAGGCAATGCCCTACAAAAGGCCCTTTTAAGGGCTATTGGTAGTTTAGTTAAGATTAGGGGGTGTTTTTATTTTGGGGGACTTTTTATTAGATCAGGTTTAATTTTTTTATTTTTGATAATTTTGTTATTTTTCTGTAATTTTAGACTTTTTTATTTTTTGTAATTTTAGATACATTTTTTTGTAATTTAATGTTAGGTTTAATTTTTAAGTTAATGTTAGGATTTTTTATTTTAATTCTAACTTAGTATTAGGGTTAATTTAGGGGGTGTTAGGATAGGGGGCTTAGTAATTAAATGAGTTATTTGCGTTGTGGTGGTTGGTGGTTTAGGAGTTAATAGGTTAATTAGGTTTATTGCGATTTGGGGGTTTGGCGGTTAATAGGTTAATTAGGTTTATTGCGATGAGGGGGGTTGGCGGTTTAGGGGTTAATAGGTTAATTAGGTTTATTGTAATGTGGGGGTTGGCGGTTTAGGGGTTAATATGTTCATTAGGTTTATTGGGATGTGGGGGGTTGGCGGTTTAGGGGTTAATATTTTAATTATGTTATTTGTGTTGTTTAATTTACGGATTAGGAGTTAATTACTTTATTGTTTTGTGATTTGGAGGTTGGCGGTTTAGGTGTTTGTTAATACTTCATGCGGGAGGTTAGTTTTTTTTTATTATACTTTGTGCGGGCGGTTAGGTTTTTTTATTATTTTGTGCTGTTGGTTCATTTTTTTTATTTCTTGTGAGCAGTTACGTGTTTGTTCTTTTTGTTATTTCGTGCGGGCGAAATGTATATATATATATATATATAAATATATACAGTAAAGTAGAACTGGATCCAACTGACGGCCTCCGTTGTTGAATGCGATCCAAGAACAGCCGGCACACAGGAAATTTTTCAAACTCCGATTTATTCAGAAAAAGAGAAACCGGACGTTTCGGCTCTATCGTGAGCCTTTCTCAATGGTATATAGACCGGATAATGTGAACCTACAAACACCACCCCTAAATACCAACCCAACACATAGTGATAGCCAATCAGCTTGCAAAGTGGTGCCGCTCCCTCCCGCGCACATCAAACTTACCTGGACATCCGAAAACAGCTGATTCCCAACACGCGCGTCATGACGTCATCACGGCATAGCGCGCTGTGTGGGAATGTCTGTGTCACAGGTATCCATGGCAAACACCGGGTAAACACATACCTCCGGTTGCCATGGTGATGCATGCGAGACGTCGCAACAGAAGCCAAACACCTGATGGGCGCAAATGTACAGTGACATAGTGATGAACAAAACAAGGGCCCTAGACAAAAGCCCTACTCAAACATTAGTGCAGCAACTTATAGCATAAAAACAGGTATCTATAATACTAGTAATAGGGTAATTAACCACAATTTATAGAAAATGGCAAGTAAAGCTACAAAAACCAATGATTCAACATATATCACAGCCCTCTATACCCACTATGGTATCAGGGCATGTGGGGTGTAGCTAACAACTAGAAGCCAAAAATGCTCAAAGAATTAACATTGTATTGGCATCATACTCAAGAGGAGTAGGTTGAAACATATTACAACAGGATGACTCCCATAGTGTCCATGATTATTATTAACAGCAGCCAAAGTCTATATTGGCATTCAGTCCTCGGGGTGTTACTGTGTCCACCGGGCCTCCAGTTTCAGCAATGCTCGTCCTCTGTCCCCACCTCGCTTATGGCGAGGGACATGATCAATTAGAATTACTCGTAGTGAAGCAACACTGTGGCCCGCTTACGCAAAGTGGCGTGCCACCGGCTGTTCTGACCGTCCCTTATCGATGGCCTGACGGATCGCCGTCTTGTGATTGGCCAGACGTTCCTTGAACGGTGTCACAGTTTTTCCAATGTAGTATTTGGAACATGGACAAATAATAGCGTAAATCACAAAGTCCGTGGAGCAGGTAAGTCTGTGTTTAATTTTGTACCTCTTGTTGTTGTGAGGATGTTGGAAGGTGGTCCCTGCTAGGAGGTTGTTGCATGTGACACAACTGCCACATTTGTAGCAACCCGGTTTTCCTCTGTTCAGCCACATCTGTTTTTCATAGCAGTGTGTAGGGTCGCTTAACACCAGCAGGTCCCTCAGATTACTTGCCCGTTTATACACCACCCTTGGTTCCGGCATATCCTTGAAGGGAAGGCTTGTGTCATTGGACAACATAAGCCAATTCTTGTTAATCACCTCCTGCGTAAGCCTCGATCCTGGGGTGTAGGTTGTTATAAAATTCAGTCGTTTAGGTTGTTCATTCCTAATTCTTTTAGTGGTGGCCAAGTCCTGAGTTAGATCCAGTGCCTTACAGCATTGTTGTTCTATCAGCGTGGGTGGATAGCCCCTCTCCAGGAAATTTTCAGACATTTCAACCAGCTGTTTTTCCTTACGGGAGTCATCCGTGTTGTTGCGGACCACCCGCAGGAGTTGAGAGGAACTGACACCTTCTTTTTGGAATTTGGGGTGAAAGCTATGATAGTGGAGAATGGAATTTTTGTCGGTCGGTTTCTTAAACAAAGTGGTTTCTAATCTGTATCCCCTCATGGTTTTGACCTTAAAAATTTCCAAATCCAAAAAGTGGATTTTATCCCTGCTGTGTTCCATTTTGAATCTGATCGTTGAGTCAAGGGAATTCAAACCACTAACCCATTCAACTAGACTCTCTGATGTGCCATTCCACACCAGAAAGACATCATCTATGTACCGTCTGTACAATCTGATGGGGTTCTGTCTGGAGAACACATTATCCTCCTCATACATCGCCATGTAAATGTTGGCATAGGATGGGGCCATATTCGACCCCATCGCTGTGCCCATGGTCTGCAAGAAGTATTTGTCCTCAAAGCGAAAGTAGTTTTTCTCCAGACAGAACTCCAACAGATGTAAAATAAATTCAATAGGGGGGCCCGTGTACATGTGGTTGTCTATTAGAATATGTTTTACCATGTCAATACCATGAGCATGGGGGATCACGGTATATAAGCTTACCACGTCCATGGTGACTAAAATGTCAGTTGTGGTCAAGTCATCCATACTTCTCAGCAGTTTGATCAATTCCGAAGAATCTTTCAAGTGTGCTGATGTATTCTGTACTACCGGTTGGAGGTATGAGTCAATGAACTCTGCCAGCGGTTGGATGAGCGATCCCCTGGCAGAAACAATTGGTCTGCCAGGAGGATCCTCAAGCGATTTATGAATCTTCGGTAATAGGTAAAGGATTGGACAAATCGGATGCTCTACCGTAAGGAATCCCAGTACATCATCATTGATGACGCCTGCCTGGTGGGCCAGTCCTAAGAATGAGTCAATTTGTTTTTTGAACAGTAGTGTCGGGTTGGATTGGAGTGGACGATATGTATCAGTGTCTTTTAAGACAAAAAACACTTTTGAACCCAGTAACACCCATTCATCAATCAAAACGTTTCACCACATCTGTACCACCTCACTTATAGAATCACATAAAAGCCTACCCATGGCTAGGGATAATCTAACAAGTGGAGAGAGACGGCCATCAAATCCTTTTCTACCGACAGGGATATAGTCATTAGGCCTGCGGACAAGGGTGGTGCCACCGTGATACTTGACTACTCACAATATAGAGGGGAGGCGTATAAACAACTACAAGACACTGATACATATCGTCCACTCCAATCCAACCCGACACTACTGTTCAAAAAACAAATTGACTCATTCTTAGGACTGGCCCACCAGGCAGGCGTCATCAATGATGATGTACTGGGATTCCTTACGGTAGAGAATCCGATTTGTCCAATCCTTTACCTATTACCGAAGATTAATAAATCGCTTGAGGATCCTCCTGGCAGACCAATTGTTTCTGCCAGGGGATCGTTCATGCAACCGCTGGCAGAGTTCATTGACTCATACCTCCAACCGGTAGTACAGAATACATCAGCACACTTGAAAGATTCTTCGGAATTGATCAAACTGCTGAGAAGTATGGATGACTTGACCACAACTGACATTTTAGTCACCATGGACGTGGTAAGCTTATATACCATGATCCCCCATGCTCATGGTATTGACATGGTAAAACGTATTCTAATAGACAACCACATGTACACGGGCCCCCCTATTGAATTTATTTTACATCTGTTGGAGTTCTGTCTGGAGAAAAACTACTTTCGCTTTGAGGACAAATACTTCTTGCAGACCATGGGCACAGCGATGGGGTCGAATATGGCCCCATCCTATGCCAATATTTACATGGCGATGTATGAGGAGGATAATGTGTTCTCCAGACAGAACCCCATCAGATTGTACAGACGGTACATAGATGATGTCTTTCTGGTGTGGAATGGCACATCAGAGAGTCTAGTTGAATGGGTTAGTGGTTTGAATTCCCTTGACTCAACCATCAGATTCAAAATGGAACACAGCAGGGATAAAATCCACTTTTTGGATTTGGAAATTTTTAAGGTCAAAACCATGAGGGGATACAGATTAGAAACCACTTTGTTTAAGAAACCGACCGACAAAAATTCCATTCTCCACTATCATAGCTTACACCCCAAATTCCAAAAAGAAGGTGTCAGTTCCTCTCAACTCCTGCGGGTGGTCCGCAACAACACGGATGACTCCCGTAAGGAAAAACAGCTGGTTGAAATGTCTGAAAAATTCCTGGAGAGGGGCTATCCACCCACGCTGATAGAACAACAATGCTGTAAGGCACTGGATCTAACTCAGGACTTGGCCACCACTAAAAGAATTAGGAATGAACAACCTAAATGACTGAATTTTATGACAACCTACACCCCAGGATCGAGGCTTACGCAGGAGGTGATTAACAAGAATTGGCTTATGTTGTCCAAGGACACAAGCCTTCCCTTCAAGGATATGCCGGAACCAAGGGTGGTGTATAAACGGGCAAGTAATCTGAGGGACCTGCTGGTGTTAAGCGACCCTACACACTGCTATGAAAAACAGATGTGGCTGAACAGAGGAAAACCGGGTTGCTACAAATGTGGCAGTTGCGTCACATGCAACAACCTCCTAGCAGGGACCACCTTCCAACATCCTCACAACAACAAGAGGTACAAAATTAAACACATTCTAATTGATCATGTCCCTCTCCATAGGCAAGGTGGGGACAGAGGATGAGCATTGCTGAAACTGGAGGCCCGGTGGATTTTCACCTTGGACACAGTAACACCCCGAGGACTGAATGCCAATATAGACTTTGGCTGCTGTTACAAATAATCATGGACACTATGGGAGTCATCCTGTTGTAATATGTTTCTACCTACTCCTCTTGAGTATGATGCCAATACAATGTTAATTAATTCTTTGAGCATTTTTGGCTTCTAGTTGTTAGCTACACCCCACATGCCCTGATACCATAGTGGGTATAGAGGGCTGTGATATATGTTGAATCATTGGTTTTTGTAGCTTTACTTGCCATTTTCTATAAATTGTGGTTAATTACCCTATTACTAGTATTATAGATACCTGTTTTTATGCTATAAGTTGCTGCACTAATGTTTGAGTAGGGCTTTTGTCTAGGGCCCTTGTTTTGTTCATCACTATGTCACTGTACATTTGCGCCCATCAGGTGTTTGGCTGCTGTTGCGACGTCTCGCACGCATCACCATGGCAACCGGAGGTATGTGTTTACCCGGTGTTTAACAGGGGAGAGACAGAAAAGACAGGGGCTTAAATAGCACTCATCCTTACTAAATGTTAGTGAATAATCGATATAAAACTTATATACTTTAATCTTAAAAGTTAAAATAGGGTAGAACACCCCTAATAATTCCTAAACCCACTACCATAGAAACAAAAAGCAAAAACAAACACCAAACCGACAGTCACTTTTCTGTTTCCTGGCCGATAACAGGAAACGTCGGCATCAGGTGGCTGAAGTGACTGTACAGTGTTGGAGTAAAGTAATTAAAACAAACGCGTTTCGGCTAATATATAGCCTTTATCAATGCTATACTTTACAGTGTCAAATCGTTTAAGCCGAAGCTCAAGCGTGTATGGCCTTATATACCGGTCTATAGCTTCACAAACCGCCAATCCAAAGTGTCTAGAGGGAAACGCCTACATATTGTCCAATCGTAGTATGAGGCTAGGAACACCCTCCATTTTGACTACTATGTATGGCTGAGGAGTGTGACTTCCGCCATAACCTACACACTCATTGGGTGACTAAAAAGAGCTAGCACAGATGCCCGATTGTATGGTACCAATGTTGCGATCATATTGTCAAGTTAGGGTAACAAAACTTATGCTTTAATACACGATCGATTATCTGTAAAGCATCACTGTGTGACACAACAATATCATATCAGTGGATTCGTCACGATCGTGATAAGCATAATAGTACACTAATGCGAACGTCTTATAAACAACCAAGTTACACCCGGATCCAATTGAACACACTATAAGTTTTTTCGGATACAAGAATATTCCAATCGTAGTTACGTATATAATTCTTGAATACCATATATCGTTATAAGTGCGACTAGTGTTTTATTTGTAAATTTCAATTGGGTTTCAGGTTAGATGGTAAGTATTAAGACTATGATCTTGTAGATATGCAACAGTGTCAGTGTGTAACATTAAAACTTTATTATAATTGGAAGTTGATCAATAAACCTACAATATGACTCCTACTTTTAACAGTAATGCAGAAGAATGTGTACAACCCATTATCCTCGTATCCATATAAGTAGTATTGGTAAATTTATGAGGACATTAAAATTATTAAATTCACATTCAAATAGGACTGCATATATATATATATGTAGGAATATTTAGATATATGTATGTTGTGATCATAAATTCAATAATTATGTAAGGTATGTTACAGCTGACATATGCTTGATATAATGCCATTATGGGTCATGTCAATAAGACACGAGCATAACCATAATGGGCTAGGTTACCATACATAAAAAGAGCATAAGGTTGCCTAAGAGTCATCCAATTAGATATACACCCAATAATTATTATACTCATTCATACCATTAGGTATGACGGTATTCAGATTAAAAACCCACTTAGTTTCCATCTGTAATAATTTATTCTCAGTACTTCCCCCTCTTATTCCAGGCTTAAGTCTTTCCAAACCCCAACATTTTAAAGCATTGGTCTTCCCATTATGGGCATGTAGAAAGTGTCTTGCGACACTTGTGATTTGTTTATGTTTATCCACATCCCTCTGGGCAGTCCTTATATTACTGAGATGTTCTGTAATACGTGTTCCCATACTCCTTGTTGTCATACCAACATAGTATAAATTACAGCTGCAAGAGATACAATAGATGACATTAGTGCTCTGGCAGTTGATATGTTGTCTAATTTTATACGTATTACCAAATCTATCCACTATTATTTGTTTTTTAATCATATGCTGGCATATTGAACAATGCCCACACGCGATAGAACCTTCATAAATAGGTGATTTTTTAGCATTTCTGTCATAATGGCTTGTTATAAGCGTATCCCTGATGTTGCTGGCTCGCCTATATGTTAATAGAGGTCTATCTGGTAGCAATGGTTTCAATAGTTCGTCTCTGGTAAGGACATGCCAATGTTGTTGTAAAATGTTGGTAATTTTATCACTTTGTGTGGAATATGTAGTGATACATCGCAGGGGAGTATTATTCTCTTTAACTTTAGGAGTTAATAACTCTCTCCTATCCTTCAGTAGTGCTCTGTTATAGGCTTTAGCCAATGATTTTCTAGAGTAGCCTCTTTCAAGTAGTCTTTTTCTTAGATCGTGTGCAGCTTTTTTGAAACTGTCTAATGTACTACAATTTCTACGCAGGCGAGTATATTCTCCCATGGGTAACCCTTTAATTGTGGCAGGATGATGGTAACTGCTTGCATGTAGTATACAGTGACGTGCAGTGAGGTCAGAGGCTGGTGAGGCACTAGATAGGATACGCCGGAGAAACACATGTACAGAGGGCCGCAAGTACCCCCAACATGGCAGGTTTAAATGATAGTTGAACCAATGCACAGGTGACATAATCAGGTGATGGGTGAGAGCAAGTTAGTAACCACTGAGTTACTGATCAGCTGATTACTTCACCTGTGCACTGATTCTGCTATAATGAAAACCTGGCCTGTTGGGGGTACTTGAGGACCATTGAGAAACACTGCACTAAAGCACCAGCTCATTGGAAATGTATTGATTACCTGGAGAATAAAGCACACATACTCTGCTCACTGACACCCACACACACTCTGCTCACATACACACTCACACAATTCTGTGGCACAGTGCCAGTTACTAAGCAATTAGAATGATCCACAATCTCTACTCACAACTGTATTGTAAAAATAGAAATAATTTACCATACAAGTTTTACACAAAAGACAAGTTATCAATACTGCCAACACAGCTGCTGCAATATGGTGTTCAAGAAACGCACGTGCACATCCCACTTAGGTATGCTCTTCAACAAAGGACACCAAAGGATACCAAAAGAATGAAGTACATAATAATAAAAGTAAAATAGAAAGTTTATTTATTTTTGTGTGTGTGCAATTTCTATCTGAATGATGGAAATGTAATTATGACTTTCATGTTTCTTTCAAAAACTAATTTGATTTGCTGACATGGGGCCAGTAACAGTTGATGCTAATTCTCAAAATATAAATAACTAGAAAAGTCTATTAAAATAGCATGCTCTACCTCAATCATGAAAGTTTAATTTTAAATGTCTCCCTTTGACTATGTGTTTAACCAGTTACTTTACAGTGACATTATTTCTAAAAACATTTAACTGCAATAATTATATATATTTTTTAAATGACTCATTATCTCCTTTTATTAATATAAACTTGTATAAAAGCAGCACATATTAAAAACGCAATGCAACAGCTTTCAATTGATTTGTGAATTACAAGTTAACAGCAGTCTTTAAATAAATAGAGACACAGAGAAAAATAAAAATATATACTGCATCCTCTGACTGAAGAGACATAACATATATGGAGTTTGTACCTAATTAAATCAAATAACCATGAAAAAGGGAGGCTTAGCAATATTCAATGTCAAAAACTTTAAATAATGTGGACACTGCACACTTAACTTCAAACTCTGGGTTTTAAATTATAGATTTAAATTTGAATTGACCCTTTGACTTCCTGTCAGTATTGGGTTATACTCACTTACTGTCCCCCTGTTAATGAGCTGTATCTGAACACAATTTGTGAATCACAAGAGATGTACAACACTACTTTACTCTTCTGCCTGGTGTCATCTGTTCTTAGGTTACCTCAGCTTCCAGTTGTGTCACATGACCCGGCTCACTGCATCCTCCTTCTGAATAATCTATATATCCTTAATTTGCTAGGAGGCATCAAGAGGGGTGCCTCTTATTGGTCCCAATTTTTGCTGCTAATATATTGACAGAACACAGGTGGCGCTGCAGCACAGCTTTTCCTTTGACCCATGTACTGCAATGGAGAGAAGCGTTCCTGTACCTGCCTCTCCATAGCATTACATGGGGGAAAATATTTTTTTTTAACTTTTTTGTTGTTGTTTTAATTAAAATTTAATTAAGCTTTGACCACATATGGCAGGGTAGGCACTGCCTCCCCTGCCTCCTATGAGTGCACGTCCCTGGTAGTATATTGTTAGTAGACGTGGGCTTTCTGTATGCATTTGTTTCAATTGAGCTGCCTTTCTTGTGGATAGTAAGATCTAGAAATTCTACTTTAGATTTTTGTATGGTAGATGTTAAAAATAATCCGAATGGATTATCGTTAAGGATATCAATGAAATCTGTGAGGAGGTTCTCAGGGCCATTCCATATAAATAGAATGTCAACTATATATCTGGACCAGTGGGAGACATGTTGAGTAAAGTGTTTTAGGTTTTCATTAAACACTACTGTTTCCTCCCACCAGCCCAGATATATATTCGCATATGTGGGGGCACATGAGGTGCCCATGGCAGTCCCACAGATCTGCAAATAGAATTTATCATCGAATACGAAGAAGTTATGGGTTAATATAAATTCTATCATATTCAGCAGAAATTCTTTAACCTCCTCACTCATATTGGTGTTTTTGTTTAGATAGTATGAAACCGCTTTACACCCCCAGTGTGTTTTTATACTGGTGTAGAGCGATTCTACATCGCATGACACCAATACAGAGTTGGTCTCAATACTGATCTCATTGATTTTGTTAAGTAGATGCATTGTATCTCGTGTATAAGATGGTAAAGAGTCTACAATGTATCTTAAACGTGCATCTACATATTTGCTTGCTTTTTCTGTAAGGGAGCCGATCCCAGACACTATCGGCCTTCCTGGTGGCTTGTGTATGTCCTTATGTATTTTCGGCAGCAAATATAATGTGGCTGTTTTTGGTTCTTTGACTTCTAGAAATTTGTATTCCTTTTGATCTATAATCCCATTAGTGAAGGCTGAATGAATAAGTGTATTATAACTATTCAAAAACATATCTGTAGGATTACACAGAAGTGCCTTGTAATTTGAAGGATTATTTAGCTGGCGTGATGCTTCCTCACGATACATAGTATCTGGCCAAATAACAATATTACCTCCCTTGTCACTATTTTTTATTTGTATTCCTTTCATATTTTTAAGTTGTTTTAGTGCCAAACATTCTCCCTTTGTCAAGTTGTGATTGCTACCTCCATCATTACCTTGTATTTCTAAGATGTCTTGACATACTAAATTGAGAAAGGTTAATGTATTATGTGACGTGGTGTTAGGGGGTACAAATTTTGATTTTGCTTTGAGAATTTTACGCCAGCTACTATTATCTTCTTCAGAGGTAGTACTAATGGTTTGATCTAAAAGGGCAATTAAATCATTGATAGCCGTTTGATCACTAGCATTTAGGGAGTTGGATTCAGAGTTACTAAAGTATTTCTTTAATAGAATTTTACGAGTGAAAAGGTGTATATCTTTGATAGCTTCGAATTTGTTGAATTTAGGTGTGGGTATGAACGACAGGCCTCTTTTTAGGACTGATATCTGATCATTAGTAAGAGTTAAATTAGAAAGGTTAATAATATTGAGTTCAGGACTATCTACTTCTTCTTGTGTTGTGGTTTGTAATTGAACCTGACTTGTCTCCTGGTTCTGGGTTTTGTGCTTGCGGCCCCTTCGTGTTCTACGCCTAAAGGGATGTTTGTATTGTTCACTTTATGAGGTACAATTCTATTTTTCAAGATAGTTTTTGGTAGAGTCTCACCATCAGAAACTTCAGCATCAGTACTATCTCCTTCCTTATCTGAATTGTCTATATCTAGACTGGCTGTTTTGTTCTGACCCCATGTATATATTGTGTCTGAGGAATAGTCATTAAGGTCCCTGTCAATTTTGCGTTCTTTCCTTTCAGAGATATAACGTGCAAATTTCTCAACCTCTCCCTTAGTTTTATTATATGACTTTTGGAATTCCTCATTGCATTCATATTGTTTGAGTTCATCACATAGTTTAGATATGCCCTCATTAATCTCATTTAGTTTGTCTAATTCATGTTCTGTTAAATATCCCATCAGTTTGAGTGAACATTCAGTTAGAGCACTTTCCCATTTTAATTTAAATTCAGGTTTATAATCACTAAAAGACGGAAATAATTTTAATCTTAGACCTCTAGGAATGACATTGTTGTCTTTATAGAAATTGTACATTCCTATATTCCACTGTTTTTTAATTTGTTTCCTTCTAAATTTCTTTAGATTTTTTAAAGAATCAAACCATTCCATAATATTATTATTTTCAATGGTACTTTTGTTTTTTAACTCAGCAGTAAGATTAGTTATATCATTAGTCCATTGGAGCATTTCTGCTCCTAAATCAAAAGAGGCCATAGTTGGGAATTTAATATGTGTGTGCTCAAGTTCAAAAGAAAAATGTGAGTGCAATTCTCACATTAATATACAATAGTTAAGAGGAAATGTTAACTGGCACTACACACGTATGTTTAGTAAGGAAAAAGAATCTGTGAGACAGATTCCGGTGCTGTCCCTTAAATTAATATTAACAGGGGAGAGACAGAAAAGACAGGGGATTAAATAGCACTCATCCTTACTGAACAATACAAACATCCCTTTAGGCGTAGAACACGAAGGGGCCGCAAGCACAAAACCCAGAACCAGGAGACAAGTCAGGTTCAATTACAAACCACAACACAAGAAGAAGTAGATAGTCCTGAACTCAATATTATTAACCTTTCTAATTTAACTCTTACTAATGATCAGATATCAGTCCTAAAAAGAGGCCTGTCGTTCATACCCACACCTAAATTCAACAAATTCGAAGCTATCAAAGATATACACCTTTTCACTCGTAAAATTCTATTAAAGAAATACTTTAGTAACTCTGAATCCAACTCCCTAAATGCTAGTGATCAAACGGCTATCAATGATTTAATTGCCCTTTTAGATCAAACCATTAGTACTACCTCTGAAGAAGATAATAGTAGCTGGCGTAAAATTCTCAAAGCAAAATCAAAATTTGTACCCCCTAACACCACGTCACATAATACATTAACCTTTCTCAATTTAGTATGTCAAGACATCTTAGAAATACAAGGTAATGATGGAGGTAGCAATCACAACTTGACAAAGGGAGAATGTTTGGCACTAAAACAACTTAAAAATATGAAAGGAATACAAATAAAAAATAGTGACAAGGGAGGTAATATTGTTATTTGGCCAGATACTATGTATCGTGAGGAAGCATCACGCCAGCTAAATAATCCTTCAAATTACAAGGCACTTCTGTGTAATCCTACAGATATGTTTTTGAATAGTTATAATACACTTATTCATTCAGCCTTCACTAATGTTATTATAGATCAAAAGGAATACAAATTTCTAGAAGTCAAAGAACCAAAAACAGCCACATTATATTTGCTGCCGAAAATACATAAGGACATACACAAGCCACCAGGAAGGCCGATAGTGTCTGGGATCGGCTCCCTTACAGAAAAAGCAAGCAAATATGTAGATGCACGTTTAAGATACATTGTAGACTCTTTACCATCTTATACACGAGATACAATGCATCTACTTAACAAAATCAATGAGATCAGTATTGAGACCAACTCTGTATTGGTGTCATGCGATGTAGAATCGCTCTACACCAGTATAAAAACACACTGGGGGTGTAAAGCGGTTTCATACTATCTAAACAAAAACACCAATATGAGTGAGGAGGTTAAAGAATTTCTGCTGAATATGATAGAATTTATATTAACCCATAACTTCTTCGTATTCGATGATAAATTCTATTTGCAGATCTGTGGGACTGCCATGGGCACCTCATGTGCCCCCACATATGCGAATATATATCTGGGCTGGTGGGAGGAAACAGTAGTGTTTAATGAAAACCTAAAACACTTTACTCAACATGTCTCCCACTGGTCCAGATATATAGATGACATTCTATTTATATGGAATGGCCCTGAGAACCTCCTCACAGATTTCATTGATATCCTTAACGATAATCCATTCGGATTATTTTTAACATCTACCATACAAAAATCTAAAGTAGAATTTCTAGATCTTACTATCCACAAGAAAGGCAGCTCAATTGAAACAAATGCATACAGAAAGCCCACGTCTACTAACAATATACTACATGCAAGCAGTTACCATCATCCTGCCACAATTAAAGGGTTACCCATGGGAGAATATACTCGCCTGCGTAGAAATTGTAGTACATTAGACAGTTTCAAAAAAGCTGCACACGATCTAAGAAAAAGACTACTTGAAAGAGGCTACTCTAGAAAATCATCGGCTAAAGCCTATAACAGAGCACTACTGAAGGATAGGAGAGAGTTATTAACTCCTAAAGTTAAAGAGAATAATACTCCCCTGCGATGTATCACTACATATTTCACACAAAGTGATAAAATTACCAACATTTTACAACAACATTGGCATGTCCTTACCAGAGACGAACTATTGAAACCATTGCTACCAGATAGACCTCTATTAACATATAGGCGAGCCAGCAACATCAGGGATACGCTTATAACAAGCCATTATGACAGAAATGCTAAAAAATCACCTATTTATGAAGGTTCTATCGCGTGTGGGCATTGTTCAATATGCCAGCATATGGTTAAAAAACAAACAATAGTGGATAGATTTGGTAATACGTATAAAATTAGACAACATATCAACTGCCAGAGCACTAATGTCATCTACTGTATCTCTTGCAGCTGTAATTTATACTATGTTTGGTATGACAACAAGGAGTATGGGAACACGTATTACAGAACATCTCAGTAATATAAGGACTGCCCAGAGGGATGTGGATAAACATAAACAAATCACAAGTGTCGCAAGACACTTTCTACATGCCCATAATGGGAAGACCAATGCTTTAAAATGTTGGGGTTTGAAAAGACTTAAGCCTGGAATAAGAGGGGGAAGTACTGAGAATAAATTATTACAGATGGAAACTAAGTGGGTTTTTAATCTGAATACCGTCATACCTAATGGTATGAATGAGTATAATAATTATTGGGTGTATATCTAATTGGATGACTCTTAGGCAACCTTATGCTCTTTTTATATATGGTAACCTAGCCCATTATGGTTATGCTCGTGTCTTATTGACATGACCCATAATGGCATTATATCAAGCATATGTCAGCTGTAACATACCTTACATAATTATTGAATTTATGATCACAACATACATATATCTAAATATTCCTACATATATATATATATATATGCAGTCCTATTTGAATGTGAATTTAATAATTTTAATGTCCTCATAAATTTACCAATACTTTTTATATGGATACGAGGATAATGGGTTGTACACATTCTTCTGCATTACTGTTAAAAGTAGGAGTCATATTGTAGGTTTATTGATCAACTTCCAATTATAATAAAGTTTTAATGTTACACACTGACACTGTTGCATATCTACAAGATCATAGTCTTAATACTTACCATCTAACCTGAAACCCAATTGAAATTTACAAATAAAACACTAGTCGCACTTATAACGATATATGGTATTCAAGAATTATATACGTAACTACGATTGGAATATTCTTGTATCCGAAAAAACTTATAGTGTGTTCAATTGGATCCGGGTGTAACTTGGTTGTTTATAAGACGTTCGCATTAGTGTACTATTATGCTTATCACGATCGTGACGAATCCACTGATATGATATTGTTGTGTCACACAGTGATGCTTTACAGATAATCGATCGTGTATTAAAGCATAAGTTTTGTTACCCTAACTTGACAATATGATCGCAACATTGGTACCATACAATCGGGCATCTGTGCTAGCTCTTTTTAGTCACCCAATGAGCGTGTAGGTTATGGCGGAAGTCACACTCCTCAGCCATACATAGTAGTCAAAATGGAGGGTGTTCCTAGCCTCATACTACGATTGGACAATATGTAGGCGTTTCCCTCTAGACACTTTGGATTGGCGGTTTGTGAAGCTATAGACCGGTATATAAGGCCATACACGCTTGAGCTTCGGCTTAAACGATTTGACACTGTAAAGTATAGCATTGATAAAGGCTATATATTAGCCGAAACGCGTTTGTTTTAATTACTTTACTCCAACACTGTACAGTCACTTCAGCCACCTGATGCCGACGTTTCCTGTTATCGGCCAGGAAACAGAAAAGTGACTGTCGGTTTGGTGTTTGTTTTTGCTTTTTGTTTCTATGGTAGTGGGTTTAGGAATTATTAGGGGTGTTCTACCCTATTTTAACTTTTAAGATTAAAGTATATAAGTTTTATATCGATTATTCACTAACATTTAGTAAGGATGAGTGCTATTTAAGCCCCTGTCTTTTCTGTCTCTCCCCTGTTAATATTAATTTAAGGGACAGCACCGGAATCTGTCTCACAGATTCTTTTTCCTTACTAACCTGACGTGTGTAGTGCCAGTTAACATTTCCTCTTAACTATTTACCCAGTGTTTGCCATGGATACCTGTGACACAGACATTCCCACACAGCGCGCTATGCCGTGATGACGTCATGACGCGCGTGTTGGGAATCAGCTGTTTTCGGATGTCCAGGTAAGTTTGATGTGCGCGGGAGGGAGCGGCACCACTTTGCAAGCTGATTGGCTATCACTATGTGTTGGGTTGGTATTTAGTGGTTGGTGTTTGTAGGTTCACATTATCTGGTCTGTATACCATTGAGAAAGGCTCACGATAGAGCCGAAACGTCTGGTTTCTCTTTTTTTTAATAAATCGGAGTTTGAAAAATGTCCTGTGTGCCGGCTGTTCTTGGATCACATGCAACAACGGAGGCCGTCCGTTGGATCCAGTTCTACTTTACTGTATGCATTTACCCTGCCGAGCACCTGGTGGATGAATATCTGGCGAGTGCCGTTTCCCACGAACGATTTGTATATATATATATATATATATATATATATATATATATATATATATATATATATGGAAATACATAAGCACACATATAAATACATATATTCACACACACATATATATATATATATATATATATATACAAATCCATATTTAAACATGTATATTTATGTATCTCTATGTTAAAGCCCTTTGCTTGTCTTTTTTTTTCTAATACCTGAGACCTCATATCATTGTGCCCTTATAACTTTGTGTGCAATATTATTTTTTTTTACAATTTGTATTAGATTGTGTTATTATGAGTGTAAGTGTACTTTGTAATGTATTTTTGATGTGTTTTGTGCAACTTTTTTGTTTTGCGAAAGAGTTAATCTGAGCTTTGAGGGCGTGATAATAATTCTAGCATAAATGGGGATTGTGCTCACACCCGCAATAAACCCCTTAAGGCTCGAGCATAACTGTTAGCGCTCCACTCGCAATCTGGCCCTAAATCTTGTTTATTTGACAAACAGAGTTCATGCCGGAGGGAACAGTGACCCACAGTGTTCTCCCCCTCCAAAGATATGTGCCCCTGCTGCCACCACTCTAACAATGCTTCGTCATTGATTCTCTGACACAAAGCTACTCTGTACATACAGCACTTTTAGTGCCTGCATTTAGAGAATATCTAAGCTAATGCAATGCCTGCTACATGTATTGCTGTCCTTCTCTGACCTCTCTCTTCTTTTTATCATAGCCAGCTTTGGGAGTCCTTTCCTCCCCAGCACTTGAAGCTGCTCTGCACAGGGGCCTCTCCCCCCCTCCAGGTGCAGCTGGCAGCGGGGGTAAGAGTGGGGGGGGGGGCATGGAGGCACCAAACCAGTTGCCAGCACCCAGTCAGGGCCCAGACCCCAAACTGGAGTCATCCCTTTCACCTCCTGATGGCGGCCCTGCTGATTTATATAATATGAAGCAAGAAATGAATTAATATACACAGTATTGCTATTAGAAAAAAGGCCTGGTCAGGTCAAACTATATCATGAGCTGTAAGTAAAGTAAAGATATGCTCCATTGAACTAAAATGTTTCAAAAACTATGATAAACTCCTGAAAGATTTAAATTATACATTAGACAAACATTAGGCAAACACCTGTAAAACAAGTGTAACTCTAATCTTAGATGCAACTAGATAAACAAAAGATGTCAATAAATAAGATAAATCAGTAAAGTAAGGTTAATGCATGTACAGTATATTTCATAATATAAAATATAATATATAATATAAATATAATTCAGAACAATAACATCATCAGCAAAAATTTACAAAAGAGATAACTCATGAGCAGTACATTTAGTATACTATAGATAATAGATGATAAACATATAGATGAGAAATGTAAAGACCTAAGAATAATAGCTTATAATAATTGTGCCCCTGCCCCCTGGACAATTACTGCCTCTGTTACTGATCCAGCAGTGAAGGTCAAAGACAAGGGCATAATTTAAAAGGACATTAAACTCTAAGGGCACAAGTGGAGCAGTATTTTGCGTTTTCGCTATATCGAAAATTCCGCTAGAATGATGCTATTTGTGCTAGTCGGGTTGTGCTGGGTTTTACTTTTGGGGGGACTTTGTTATTTTTTACAGGTAAAATAGATGATTTCTTTAGGGCAATGCCATACAAAAGGCCCTTTTAAGGACTACTGGTAGTTTATTGTAGGCTAGGGGGTGTTTTATTTTAAGGGGTCTTTTTTATTTTTATAGGGTTATTAGATTAGGTGTAATTGTTTTTATTTTTGATAATTTCGTTTGTTATTTTTCATAATTTAGTATTTGTTATTTTTTGTAATCTTAGTATTATTTATTTTTTGTAATTTTAGGTTTAAATATTTTTAGTAGTGTTAGTTTTTTTTTAATGTGTAATTTAGTTTATTTAATTGGTAGTTATTTTAATTTTTGTATAATAGTTGTTAGATTAATTGTTAGTTTAAACTTAGGTTTTTTTAATTTCAAAGGTAAGTTTTTATTTATTTTAAGATAGGGATAATTTAATTTAAATTTAAATTTAGGGGTTGCTAGGTTTAGGGGTTAATAGTTTAATTTAGTTTTTTTGCAATGTGGGGGGCTGGTGGTTTATAGGTTTATTTAGTGGCGGTGATGTGGGAGGCCAGAGGTTTAGGGGCTAGTGGCAGCGATGTTGGGGTGTGGGGGAATAGGGGTTAATAACTATTATAGTGGCGGTGATGTTGGGGTGCGGGTGAATAGGGGTTAATAACTATTATAGTGGCGGCGATGTCGGGGAGCGGCAGAATAGGGGTTAATAACTTTTATTAGTGGTGGCAATGTCAGGAGCGGAAAATTAGGGTTAATAACTTTATTTAGGTGTTGGCGATGTGGGGGGCGGCAGATAAGGGGTGTTTAGACTTGGGGTTTATGTCAGGGTGTTAGGTTTAAACGTAACTTTTTTTTCCCCATAGACATCAATGGGGTCATGTTACGGTGATCGCCATTCCGCGCTCCAGGCGTTTTTTTTCTAACACCTTCTCCCCATTGATGTCTATGGGGAAAGATTGGGGAAAGCGTGCACGAGCACGTCAAAGCAGCCCGTGGATTTTGTGCTGTATGGAGCTCATTGCAGGGGCGTATTATGGCCTAGTCCAACAAGGCCGGTCCCTAGGGCAGCAGATTTGGGAGGGGCAGCACATCTGCCATATTCTCTCTCTAAAAACCAGAACACAGTACTGTGAGCGATAAAGTGCAGGCTTTTACAGAGAAGAGAAAGCACGTGTGCTTAATAAGGTCGCTCTTCACAGGCAATGCTCCTTTGTACTGTTGCCTCATTTAGAGCCGCTGGCATTTTTGCAGTGGAAGCGTTCTTGGTGAGAAACTTGCCCGGGGATATGCTTACAAGGTGAGGCTGGAGGAGAAGACCTTGTACCGATATGCTGCCTCCCCTTGTCAGCTGTGGTGGGTCTGCAAGCACAGTGCTTATTGCAGGTCTTAGTAACTAACAGACTGGATGCATCTGTGCACTGCTTAGATCAGCTTGTGATGTCTAATCATAAACTCTCAGCGCTAATGTATGTTAGCTACTAATAGCTTGCTTCCTCTGCATTCATGAACCCACGGAGTAAATAGTAAACGGACACTTAAAAAGTTTCATTACTTGAATGATGGTAATTACTGTATGTTGTTGCATGTGAAGGCAGTGATTGTTTCAAAGTGTATTCTTCTTTCCCTACTACCTTCCTCTCTCCCTTCTTTCCCTTTCTCCCTCGCTCCCTCCCTCCCTCAACTCACTCCCTCTCTCCCTCAACTCCCTCCCCTCTTTCCATCCCTCCCTGCCTTCTTTCTTTCTTTCCCTCCATCCCTCCCTCCCCTCTTTCCATCCCTCCCTTGCTCCCTTCTTTCACTCCTTTCTTTCCCTCCCTTCTTTCCTCCCCCCCTTTTCTCCTCTCCCTCTCCACTTTTCTCTTCTCTCTCTCTCTCCCTCCCTCTCTTTTTTTCCTTTCTTTCCCTTTTCTCCCCCCCCCCCCCTTCTTTTCTCTCAGGGAGAAAATGGTATGAGATGCATGCAATTCAACCCACTTGTATGCAAGTGTTTGCTAGCCCATTTTCGTTTGAATTGTTATAAAAAAACACATTTTACACACTGACCCAAAATAATATTAAAGGGAAAAAAGGCCTAAAACCTTTGGGTGTGGGGGAGGGACAGCAGAAAGAGTGCCTAGGGCAGCACAAAACCTAAATATGCCACTGGCTTATCGCCCCCATATTGCACGCACATGGCGGCTTTTTAGAAACTTGTAATGGCAGCGCTATGGAGGGTGAAATAACACAACTTTTGTTGCATTCGTTTCGCACCCTCTATATCGCAAAACTTGTAATCTAGTTTTAGCTGTAATTTAGATTTTTACATTTTACTCGAAGTGTAGTTTTTTTTTAAATTTGTAATTTAGATATTTTAATTGGTAGTATTTTTTATTTTATTAGAATAGTAAGGTTAGGTTAATTTATAGTTTAATGTTAGGTTTATATTTATTTCACAGGTAAGTTTTTATTTATTTAAAGATAGTTATATTGTAATTTTAATTTAAAGTTAAGGGGTGTTAGGTTTAGGGGTTAATAGTTTAATTTAGTGTTTTGCGATGTGGGGGGCCGGAGGTTTAGGGGTTAATAGGTTTATTTAGTGGTGGAGATGTGGGAGGCCTGAGGTTAAGGGGTTAATAACGTTATTTAGTGTCGGCGATGTCGGGGAGCGGCAGAATAGGGGTTAATAGCTTTATTATAGTGGTGCCAATGTCGGGGTGCGGGGGAATAGGGGTTAATAACTTTATTATAGTGTCAGCGATTTTGGGGAGCGACAGAATAGGGGTTAATAACTTTTATTAGTGGAGGCGATGTCGGGAGTGGCAGATTAGGGGTTAATAACTTTATTTAGGTGTCGGCGATGTCGGGGGCGGCAGATTAGGGGTGTTTAGACTTGGGGTTTATGTTAGGGTGTTAGGTTTAAACATAACTTTTTTCCCCCATAGAAATCAATGGGGTTGCGTTACGGTAATCGCTATTCCGCACTTCAGGTGTTAGTTTTTTTTTTCTGACACTCTCTCCCTATTGATGTCTATAGGGGAAAGCGTGCATGAGCACGTCAAAGCAACCCTTGACTTTTGTGCGGTATGGACCTTAATACCACCATATCTCACGCACAAGAAGGCTTTTTAGAAACTCGTAATGGCAGCATTATGGGGGAGGGTGAAATAACATCATTTATGCTTACCTGATAAATTTATTTCTCTTGTAGTGTATCCAGTCCACGGATCATCCATTACTTATGGGATATTAACTCCTCCCCAACAGGAAGTGCAAGAGGATTCACCCAGCAGAGCTGCTATATAGCTCCTCCCCTAACTGCCATTACCAGTCATTCGACCGAAAACATGCAGAGAAAGGAAAACCATAGGGTACAGTGGTGACTGTAGTTTAATGGAAAAATTACCTGCCTTAAAGTGACAGGGCGGGCCGTGGACTGGATACACTACAAGAGAAATAAATTTATCAGGTAAGCATAAATGATGTTTTCTCTTGTTAAGTGTATCCAGTCCACGGATCATCCATTACTTATGGGATACCAATACCAAAGCTAAAGTACACGGATGACGGGAGGGACAGGCAGGCTCTTTATACGGAAGGAACCACTGCCTGAAGAACCTTTCTCCCAAAAACAGCCTCCGAAGAAGCAAAAGTGTCAAATTTGTAAAATTTGGAAAAAGTTTGAAGAGAAGACCAAGTTGCAGCCTTGCAAATCTGTTCAACAGAAGCCTCATTCTTAAAGGCCCAAGTGGAAGCCACAGCTCTAGTAGAATGTGCTGTAATTCTTTCAGGAGGCTGCTGTCCAGCAGTCTCATAGGCTAACCGTATTATGCTACGAAGCCAAAAGGAGAGAGAGGTAGCCGAAGCTTTTTGACCTCTCCTCTGACCAGAATAAACGACAAACAGGGAAGACGTTTGTCGAAAATCCTTAGTTGCCTGTAGATAAAATTTCAGGGCACGGACTACATCTAGATTGTGTAGCAGACGTTCCTTTTTCGAAGAAGGATTAGGACACAAAGATGTAACCACAATCTCTTGATTGATATTCCTGTTAGTGACCACCTTAGGTAGGAACCCAGGTTTAGTACGCAGAACTACCTTGTCTGAATGAAAAATCAGATAAGGAGAATCACAATGTAAGGCAGATAACTCAGAGACTCTTCGAGCCGAGGAAATCGCCATTAAAAACAGAACTTTCCAAGATAACAACTTGATATCAATGGAATGAAGGGGTTCAAACGGAACCCCCTGTAAAACATTAAGAACTAAGTTCAAACTCCATGGTGGAGCAACAGTTTTAAACACAGGCTTGATCCTAGCTAAAGCCTGACAAAAAGCTTGAACGTCCGGAACTTCTGACAGACGTTTGTGTAAAAGAATGGACAGAGCTGAAATCTGTCCCTTTAAGGAACTAGCGGATAAACCCTTTTCTAAACCTTCTTGTAGAAAAGACAATATCCTCGGAATCCTAACCTTACTCCATGAGTAACTCTTGGATTCGCACCAATATAAGTATTTGCGCCATATCTTATGGTAAATCTTTCTGGTAACAGGCTTCCTAGCCTGTATTAAGGTATCAATAACTGACTCAGAAAAACCACGTTTTGATAAAATCAAGCGTTCAATTTCCAAGCAGTCAGCTTCAGAGAAATTAGATTTTGATGTTTGAAGGGACCCTGGATCAGAAGGTCCTGTTTCAGAGGTAGCGACCAAGGTGGACAGGATGACATGTCCACTAGATCTGCATACCAAGTCCTGCGTGGCCATGCAGGCGTTATTAGAATCACTGATGCTCTCTCCTGTTTGATTCTGGCAATCAATCGAGGAAGCATCGGGAAGGGTGGAAACACATAAGCCATCCCGAAGGTCCAAGGTGCTGTCAAAGCATCTATCAGAACCGCTCCCGGATCCCTGGATCTGGACCCGTAACGAGGAAGCTTGGCGTTCTGTCGAGACGCCATGAGATCTATCTCTGGTTTGCCCCAACGTCGAAGTATTTGGGCAAAGACCTCCGGATGAAGTTCCCACTCCCCCGGATGAAAAGTCTGACGACTTAAGAAATCCGCCTCCCAGTTCTCCACTCCCGGGATGTGGATTGCTGACAGGTGGCAAGAGTGAGACTCTGCCCAGCGAATTATCTTTGATACTTCCATCATTGCTAGGGAGCTTCTTGTCCCTCCCTGATGGTTGATGTAAGCTACAGTCGTGATGTTGTCCGACTGAAACCTGATGAACCCCCGAGTTGTTAACTGGGGCCAAGCCAAAAGGGAATTGAGAACTGCTCTCAATTCCAGAATGTTTATTGGTAGGAGACTCTCCTCCTGATTCCATTGTCCCTGAGCCTTCAGAGAATTCCAGACAGCGCCCCAACCTAGTAGGCTGGCGTCTGTTGTTACAATTGTCCAGTCCGGCCTGCTGAATGGCATCCCCCTGGACAGATGTGGCCGAGAAAGCCACCATAGAAGAGAATTTCTGGTCTCTTGATCCAGATTCAGAGTAGGGGACAAGTCTGAGTAATCCCCATTCCACTGACTTAGCATGCACAATTGCAGCAGTCTGAGATGTAGACGTGCAAAGGGTACTATGTCCATTGCTGCTACCATTAAGCCGATCACCTCCATGCATTGAGCTACTGACGGGTGTTGAATGGAATGAAGGACACGGCATGCATTTTGAAGCTTTGTTAACCTGTCTTCTGTCAGGTAAATCTTCATTTCTACAGAATCTATAAGAGTCCCCAAGAAGGGAACTCTTGTGAGTGGAAAGAGAGAACTCTTCTTTTCGTTCACCTTCCATCCATGCGACCTTAGAAATGCCAGTACTAACTCTGTATGAGACTTGGCAGTTTGAAAGCTTGAAGCTTGTATCAGAATGTCGTCTAGGTACGGAGCTACCGCAATTCCTCGCGGTCTTAGTACCGCCAGAAGAGCACCCAGAACCTTTGTGAAGATTCTCTGAGCTGTAGCCAATCCGAATGGAAGAGCTACAAACTGGTAATGCCTGTCTAGAAAGGCAAACCTTAGATACCGGTAATGATCTTTGTGAATCGGTATGTGAAGGTAAGCATCCTTTAAATCCACTGTGGTCATGTACTGACCCTTTTGGATCATGGGTAAAATTGTCCGAATAGTTTCCATTTTGAACGATGGAACTCTTAGGAATTTGTTTAGGATCTTTAAATCCAAGATTGGCCTGAAAGTTCCCTCTTTTTTGGGAACCACAAACAGATTTGAGTAAAACCCTTGTCCTTGTTCCGACCGCGGAACCGGATGGATCACTCCCATTAATAAAAGATCTTGTACGCAGCGTAGAAACGCCTCTTTCTTTATTTGGTTTGTTGACAACCTTGACAGATGAAATCTCCCTCTTGGGGGAGAGAATTTGAAGTCTAGAAGGTATCCCTGAGATATGATCTCTAACGCCCAGGGATCCTGGACATCTCTTGCCCAAGCCTGGGCGAAGAGAGAAAGTCTGCCCCCCACTAGATCCGTTCCCGGATCGGGGGCCCTCGATTCATGCTGTCTTAGGGGCAGCAGCAGGTTTCCTGGCCTGCTTGCCCTTGTTCCAGGACTGGTTAGGTCTCCAGCCTTGTCTGTAGCGAGCAACAGCTCCTTCCTGTTTTGGTGCAGAGGAAGTTGATGCTGCTCCTGCTTTGAAATTACGAAAGGAACGAAAATTAGACTGTCTAGCCTTAGGTTTGGCTCTGTCTTGAGGCAGGGCATGGCCTTTACCTCCTGTAATGTCAGCGATAATTTCTTTCAACCCGGGCCCGAATAAGGTCTGCCCTTTGAAAGGTATATTAAGCAATTTAGATTTAGAAGTAACGTCAGCTGACCAGGATTTTAGCCACAGTGCTCTGCGTGCCTGAATGGCGAATCCGGAATTCTTAGCCGTAAGTTTAGTTAAATGTACTACGGCATCTGAAATAAATGAGTTAGCTAACTTAAGGGCTTTAAGCTTGAGTGTAATCTCATCTAATGGAGCTGATTCAAGTGTCTCTTCCAGAGACTCAAACCAAAATGCTGCTGCAGCCGTGACAGGCGCAATGCATGCAAGAGGTTGCAATATAAAACCTTGTTGAACAAACATTTTCTTAAGGTAACCCTCTAACTTTTTATCCATTGGATCTGAAAAGGCACAGCTATCCTCCACCGGGATAGTGGTACGCTTAGCTAAAGTAGAAACTGCTCCCTCCACCTTAGGGACCGTTTGCCATAAGTCCCGTGTGGTGGCGTCTATTGGAAACATCTTTCTAAATATCGGAGGGGGTGAGAACGGCACACCGGGTCTATCCCACTCCTTAGTAACAATTTCAGTAAGTCTCTTAGGTATAGGAAAAACGTCAGTACTCGCCGGTACCGCAAAATATTTATCCAACCTACACATTTTCTCTGGTATTGCAACTGTGTTACAATCATTCAGAGCCGCTAACACCTCCCCTAGTAATACACGGAGGTTTTCCAGCTTAAATTTAAAATTTGAAATATCTGAATCCAGTTTGTTTGGATCAGAACCGTCACCCGCAGAATGAAGCTCTCCGTCCTCATGTTCTGCAAATTGTGACGCAGTGTCTGACATGGCCCTAATATTATCAGCGCACTCTGTTCTCACCCCAGAGTGATCACGCTTACCTCTTAGTTCTGGTAATTTAGCCAAAACTTCAGTCATAACAGTAGCCATATCCTGTAATGTGATTTGTAATGGCCGCCCAGATGTACTCGGCGCTACAATATCACGCACCTCCCGAGCGGGAGATGCAGGTACTCACACGTGAGGCGAGTTAGTCGGCATAACTCTCCCCTCGTTGTTTGGTGAAATATGTTCAATTTGTACAGATTGACTTTTATTTAAAGTAGCATCAATACAGTTAGTACATAAATTTCTATTGGGCTCCACTTTGGCTTTAGCACATATAGCACAGATATCTTCCTCTGAATCAGACATGTTTAACACACTAGCAAATAAACTAGCAACTTGGAAATACTTTTCAAGTAATTTACTATAATATGAAAACGTACTGTGCCTATAAGAAGCACAGAAAAAGTTATGACAGTTGAAAATTAATAAACTGAAAAGTTATAGCATCAAATCTTTGTAAAAAACACAATTTTAGCAAAGGATTGCTCCCATTAGCAAAGGATAACTAACCCTGATAGCAGAAAAAAAAAATAAAAAAAAAAAATACAGAAATAAACGTTTTTTTATCACAGTCAACTACAATCTCACAGCTCTGCTGTGAGTGATTACCTCACTCAAAACAAGTTTTGAAGACCCCTGAGTTCTGTAGAGATGAACCGGATCATGCAGGGAAGACAATAAACTTCTGACTGAATTTTTTGATGCGTAGCAAAAGCACCAAAAAAGGTCCCTCCCCCTCACACATAACAGTGAGAGAGATCAGTAAACTGTCATAAATTAAATAAAACGACTGCCAAGTGGAAAAAAATAGTGCCCAAAACATTTTTTCACCCAGTACCTCAGAAAATTAAACGATTTTACATGCCAGCAAAAAACGTTTAACATTAATAAATTGAGTGTTATTAAAAAGCCTGTTGCTAGTCCCTGCAAATTAGGCTAAAGTTTTATGCATACAGTATAATTCCAGTGAAGTGCCATTCCCCAGAATACTGAAGTGTAAAATATACATACATGACAGCCTGATACCAGTTGCTGCTACTGCATTTAAGGCTGAGTTTACATTATATCGGTATGGCAGAATTTTCTCATCAATTCCATTGTCAGAAAATAATAAGCTGCTACATACCTCTTTGCAGATTAATCTGCCCGCTGTCCCCTGATCTGAAGTTTACCTCTCCTCAGATGGCCGAGAAACAGCAATATGATCTTAACTACTCCGGCTAAAATCATAGAAAAACTCAGGTAGATTCTTCTTCAAATTCTACCAGAGAAGGAATAACACACTCCGGTGCTATTATAAAATAACAAACTTTTGATTGAAGGTATGAAACTAAGTATAATCACCACAGTCCTCTCACACATCCTATCTATTCGTTGGGTGCAAGAGAATGACTGGTAATGGCAGTTAGGGGAGGAGCTATATAGCAGCTCTGCTGGGTGAATCCTCTTGCACTTCCTGTTGGGGAGGAGTTAATATCCCATAAGTAATGGATGATCCGTGGACTGGATACACTTAACAAGAGAAAACTCAACTTTTTTATGCGTTTGCTTCGCAACCTGTTTAGCTAAAAACTCGTAATCTAGGTCAGTGTTATTATGAGTATAAGTGTACTTTTCAATGTATTTTTGATGTGTTTTGTGACACTTTTTAGTTTTTGATAACAGTTAACCACAGCTCAGAGATCGCAATAATGATTCTAGCGTAAATTGCTCAACTAGTAAACCCACGCAAAATCGTTTGTGCTCCACTTGTAATCTAGCCCTAAAAATGCTAGATATCATAATGCATTCAAAGAAAAGATTATTCTAAGAATAACATTTTTTTTTTTTAAAGTTTCATTTGCTGTTTAAATATTGACAAAATAAGTGTAAAGTTTTAGGGGAATATTTATCAAAGTGCGAGCGGACATAATACGATGTGTATCATGTCCGCTGTACATCGATAAATGCCGATAGCATACACTGTCAGCATTTATCATTGCACAAGCAGTTCTTGTGAACTGCTTGTGCAATGCCCCCCCCTGCAGATTCGTGGCCGCTATCAGGGGGTGTCAATCAACCCGATCGTATTCGATAGGCTTGATTTCTGTTCGCCGCCTCAGAGCAGGCAGACAAGTTATGGAGCAGAGGTTTCAGCCCCTTAGTGTCTATAAAACAATGGGAGCTGCCATGTTGTAACTTAGGTTACCGTCTCTGCTGTGGCCAATAAGGGACAGTTATATAAATAGGTCACTAGACTGTGTAGCCAATGGTTTTCAGGAACTGAAAAGCTCACAATTTCAGAATGGAATCACAGGAAAAGGGGACAAAATAAATAATGGACTGCTTAAGTATACGAAGAAACAATGTAAGTATACAGGTGGAGCGATAGGAGTGATAGGAGTGAACAAAACCAGAATCAGTTTCAAATAAGTGCGCGCACTAAACTCGACAACTAAGAAGGTGATTGGCGGAGAAGGAAATCCCAGGGTGAAATCAGCTGTCCGCTTCAGCCCAACGTGAACTGCTGACAAATGGCGCTAGAAGCAACCAGAAGATCCCATCGATCCAAGTGCAGAGGCTAAGTTACCCTAAAATTTCACAGGTACTATTCAATCTACGGCTATTGGAGTAACCGGGTGGAAACCGGAAAAAGGTACTATTAAATATACTTTGAGATTTATTTCGAAATTCCATCATTGGGACAAGCCTCAGATTTGAGATAACAAGTGGATACAAGTCTAATGCAGACAATTTTTGTAAGACCGTAGAATTGACCACACTTCTTAGAATATCGTATGTGAATACTGTGTCTCCAGGGAGAATTTATTTATATATATATATATATATATACAGGGAGTGCAGAATTATTAGGCAAGTTGTATTTTTGAGGATTAATTTTATTATTGAACAACAACCATGTTCTCAATGAACCCAAAAAACTCATTAATATCAAAGCTGAATATTTTTGGAAGTAGTTTTTAGTTTGTTTTTAGTTTTAGCTATTTTAGGGGGATATCTGTGTGTGCAGGTGACTATTACTGTGCATAATTATTAGGCAACTTAACAAAAAACAAATATATACCCATTTTAATTATTTATTTTTACCAGTGAAACCAATATCACATCTCAACATTCACAAATATACATTTCTGACATTCAAAAACAAAACAAAAACAAATCAGTGACCAATATAGCCACCTTTCTTTGCAAGGACACTCAAAAGCCTGCCATCCATGGATTCTGTCAGTGTTTTGATCTGTTCACCATCAACATTGCGTGCAGCAGCAACCACAGCCTCCCAGACACTGTTCAGAGAGGTGTACTGTTTTCCCTCCTTGTAAATCTCACATTTGATGATGGACCACAGGTTCTCAATGGGGTTCAGATCAGGTGAACAAGGAGGCCATGTCATTAGATTTTCTTCTTTTATACCCTTTCTTGCCAGCCACGCTGTGGAGTACTTGGACGCGTGTGATGGAGCATTGTCCTGCATGAAAATCATGTTTTTCTTGAAGGATGCAGACTTCTTCCTGTACCACTGCTTGAAGAAGGTGTCTTCCAGAAACTGGCAGTAGGACTGGGAGTTGAGCTTGACTCCATCCTCAACCCGAAAAGGCCCCACAAACTCATCTTTGATGATACCAGCCCAAACCAGTACTCCACCTCCACCTTGCTGGCGTCTGAGTCGGACTGGAGCTCTCTGCCCTTTACCAATCCAGCCATGGGCCCATCCATCTGGCCCATCAAGACTCACTCTCATTTCATCAGTCCATAAAACCTTAGAAAAATCAGTCTTGAGATATTTCTTGGCCCAGTCTTGACGTTTCAGCTTGTGTGTCTTGTTCAGTGGTGGTCGTCTTTCAGCCTTTCTTACCTTGGCCATGTCTCTGAGTATTGCACACCTTGTGCTTTTGGGCACTCCAGTGATGTTGCAGCTCTGAAATATGGCCAAACTGGTGGCAAGTGGCATCTTGACAGCTGCACGCTTGACTTTTCTCAGTTCATGGGCAGTTATTTTGCGCCTTGGTTTTTCCACACGCTTCTTGCGACCCTGTTGACTATTTTGAATGAAACGCTTGATTGTTCGATGATCACGCTTCAGAAGCTTTGCAATTTTAAGAGTGCTGCATCCCTCTGCAAGATATCTCACTATTTTTGACTTTTCTGATCCTGTCAAGTCCTTCTTTTGACCCATTTTGCCAAAGGAAAGGAAGTTGCCTAATAATTATGCACACCTGATATAGGGTGTTGATGTGATTAGACCACACCCCTTCTCATTACAGAGATGCACATCACCTAATATGCTTAATTGGTAGTAGGCTTTCGAGCCTATACAGCTTGGAGTAAGACAACATGCATAAAGAGGATGATGTGGTCAAAATACTCATTTGCCTAATAATTCTGCACTCCCTGTACATTGTGTCAGAATTTATACTGAGTACAAAACTATTGTCACAAAATAACATTACATGTGAAAAAGAAGCTTCACAGAATAAATGTGTGATAATAACGTGCACTAATCATTATTATCATCTTTTTTAAAATGTATTAGCTGCTAAATATCCTAATATTTTTTTTTTTTAATCAAAGTTTTTTATTTAAGGTATTTAGCATTACAGCATTCTTGCCATGACATCAGAAAAACCATTTCAGCACTACAAAGCAATCATCAATAAAGAATGAGAGATACAAGATACCTAAACACCTTCTGAGTCCACACAACCAAATATGACGATAACATCACAATAAATTACCCAATACTTGGTTAGCTGAACTTATACAAAAAAAGCATAACAGATGAAAAGTATCATAACAGCCATTCTTAGTGCGGGCGTGGTAAACTAATTTAGTACCTTAGAATTTTATTTTACTTATCGCTATGTCTGTAGTACCTTTTTGTTAAGATATACTGCCTGATAGGGTGATACGTTAAGCTGACATGCCAAGTATAACAGCCAACATTAAGAGAGGTACACTTCTGAAAAAAAAATGGATAGAAAGTATACATATTAATATAGTGTAACGGATTAATACTGCTGAAATATTCATCATAATGGATGAACAGAGACTAGAAATCTTAGTCAAGTTGGGGGGGGGGTGAGGAAATATATAGGCTATATAATAATCACTCATACTGTTTTAGGTTAGCTCATACCGCATTGAGGGAGCGTGGCTATAACATGAAATTATTAGCAAGTTGCTCATGTGATATGTATATATACTCCCACATCAACCTGACCATTGGCCCGTGTCATAAAAATAATAAGTAATGAATCCCTCTTAACAATGTAAAGAGGGACATAGCTTGAACTCCCCAATTTAGTGCCCCTAAAGAATTATATGGGAATACCTAATCGAAGAGGGAGCCATTGGAATTCAGTTTAAGTAAATGGGTACCCTTAGCGCTCCATTATTATAAACATGTGTAAAGAAAAGTCTTCCATGTTAACTATATTCCATAGACTCCTAACATCTCCTATATTCTAGTAGCATGACTTATGGGGCCTGACGACTAGTGATCAAAATTTATTGACAATCAAACTGTAGGTCTTATGAACTTTTTTTTTTTAACTTGTTAGGGCTAGCTCCTAATCATAGTGCCTCTACCCTCTCAAAACACCATCTTATTAAAGAAGTTGTCTGCCCTGCGCGGACCCGACCATCCCGGCCGCTGACAGCCTAGCCCACCCAGTGACATCATGGCAGAGGAGATAAGTAAAAAGCACGGGAAGACCACCTGACTCCAATCAGTATCTGCCCCCTCTAGTGGGATTGTGTGACATCATGCCAAATTATAGTGTGCAGCCCCTACAGCTAATGCCTAAGAGAGATTATTCAGTTACATTGGGAAACACATATATGCCTATATAATAAACATACTTATAAACTTGTTAACTATTCCATGACCTTTTCCAAACATAGAATTGAATATATATATTTGTGATACTCCAGAGAAAAACAAAAAACAGAGACGCCATGCCTGTTAATAACAGATAAACAATGCTAATACAACTGCAAGATATACGTTTTTAGATAATACAGTCAAACAGAGTGTACCATATAACAAAGTAAAGATTATTTTGGAATTTGATACACCGAAGATTGCCAGAGCTTTATCCTACACCTCTCTTCTATCTATTCCCACCAATGAACTATGGTAATTCCCATATAGTCCAAGTTATCAAAAGAGAGGTGAGATCATAGAAATAAGCATAAAAAAAAACTGCAACATTCAAATGTAAAATGTCTACTGTGTCTATGAGAAAGTATTGTCACTGACACTAGCCAATGCCGACCCTTAGGAATAAAAAAAAGCAGATATGAGCCACAATGAGTTTGGTGAAGATCTTATTTTCCATTATCAAGCCATAGTCCCCCGTTTGTTGCAATAAGGGTGATTGGGGTAGGAGACCAACCCCATAGAGGGGGCCTATTTGGTGTAAGAAATCTTGAGAAACCTGGTTATAGTCCACTAGAACAAGCTTGCAGGGAAAATCTACCTTGTCATGGTTAACCCCAATGCCACAATCTTTTATGAAGTGAAAATCAACATGTGGGTAGTCTGAGACACCCGTAGGGAGGGAACTGCCATCCATTTCTTTGACACATTCAGTTACCCCACTCTGGTCTGTTCTTGAAGTAGACCACACCTCCTGCAGGAGATCGTTATACTGAGTATCAAGTGTGGCCATTACGTTACGTAAAGCATTAATAATATCTGCCACCATATTGTGAAACTAAAAAAAAATATAGGTAAAGAAAAATTGTCCCCTATGTTTAGTAGGCTTCTGGAATCAATCTTCAGTGCTCTATATTACGTTTTTCTTAAGAGCTGTAATTGTGGGAAGGAGAGCAGCCGATATATGCGGTGTATAAACAAAAGCTTGTGCCTTAGAAGTGCTTACCGCAGACAGAGAATAATTGAGAATTGCGGAGTCCCTAGTGTTCTTATAATACTTAGGTGCTAAGAAACATTCCTTGCGAACAATAAGTGGACAATGTGCAGTAGGTATACCTGCAGATGTTTTAGAGCTGCTCCACGTGGACGTCCACCATGTCAATTACCCACAGGCTTCCGAACAGAGTCCTGTGTCTGTGCAGGTGTTGCTAATTGGATGCAGATAATGCTTCTGAATGCTCACAAAGCGTTCCTTAGGTCACCAATGTCGGGGCTGTGCTCTGAACAATGTGTCTGAGGGATTGTCGGCTGTAGTTTTGTATCGCAAAGCGCTTTCGCACACTTAAGGCACTAATATGTCTCCAACTAAGGCCATGTCGCTTACAGATCCCTCAAATGGTTTTCATTCCTATAGCTGTAATCCGCACTCAGGCTGATCTGCTTCAAGTTAAAATATAACACATCAAATACAACACTGTTTGCAGTATTCTCTACCTGCTTAAAAGCTCTATATAACCCAATATAACATTGATATCTCCTGGAGCTCCATAAAAACGCAGCCGCTCTCCTTCCCAGTTGGCTCCGCCCCCCAATATCCTAATATTAAATGTCCTTTTTTAGATTAAGGTTAATAATACCAATATTGTGACACCGGTGTCTTTAATTTTAATTTTTATTGGAATTAGTATATATTATATATTTTTGAGTGTATAAATAAACTATTGTTTTAAAAGCTAGAAGCATTGTGAACATTCTTTTGGAATTATAACAACCTAGTCTTAATTGTATTTTTTGTTGAATTTCGAAATTATTTGTATTGAGAAGACTGCCTGTTGGCGCCTCCCACACTCTCTATCTGTTTTTTTGTGTGCACAGAATAAGACTCCTCAACGTCTACCTGTGGGTCTTCTTCAACCTATTGCTAATGGTGAGGTGAGCGTCCTTGGACACATCTTTCCATGGACTTCATTGTCGAGCTCCCTGTTTTCAATGGCAATACTGTTATCCTAATGGTGGTTGACCATTTTTCTAAAATGTCACATTGCATTCCCTTGAAGAAGCTGCCTACCGCTCAGGATCTTGCTTCAATTTTTTCCCGGGAGGTCTTCCGTTTACATGGGTTACCCAATGAGGTAGTCTCGGACCATGGTAGCCAGTTTGTCTCCAGATTTTGGCGCTCCTTTTGTGCTCAAATGGGGATCCAGCTTTCCTTCTCCTCGGCATATAACCCTCAATCCAATGGGGCTGTGGAACGGTCTAATCAAGCTCTGGAACAGTTCCTCCAATGCTATGTCTCAGATCACCACAATAATTGGTCTGAACTTTTATCTTGGGCAGAGTTCGCTCGTAATAGTGCTATTAATGCTTCCTCCCAGTTATCCCCGTTCATGGCGAATTATGGGTTTCAACCGTCCTTGTTGACCGATTCATTCATGTCTCAGGGTATTCCGGCTTTGGAGGAGCATCTCCAGCAACTCCGTTCCACGTGGGTGCAGATTCAGGATTGCCTTCATCGTTCTATGCAGCGCCAAAAGTTCCAGGCTGATCGTAGGCGTCTGCCTTTGCCTTCCTACCAGGTTGGTGAGAGGGTTTGGCTGTCCTCCCACAACTTGAACCTTCATGTGCCTTCCAATAAATTGGCTCCCCATTATGTTGGTCCTTTTTGAATACTCAGACAGGTCAATCCTGTGGCCTATGCTCTTGACCTTCCTCCTGCAATGCGCATCTCCAATGTTTTTCATGTCTCCCTCTTGAAACGATTGGTTTGTAATCGGTTTACCACTGTGTTGCCTCGTCCCCGTCCTATCTCTGTTGACAACTATGAAGAATATGAGAGCAGCATTATTGACTCTCGTGTGTCCAGGGGTCCACGTACAGTATTTGGTTCACTGGAGGGGCTACGGTCCAGAGGAGCGTTCATGGGTTCCCTCCTCTGATGTTCATGCTCCCGTCCTCCTCCGTGCCTTCCATCCCCGTTTCCCCAATAAGACTTTTGTCCTTCCGCGGGGGAGGAGTCGTTGAGGGGAGAGTACTGTCAGGGTTTTTTCCCTACTTTGTTTGCCATGTGCTGCTGGCAGCCATTTTACTCACTTCTCTTACTGAACCTGGTACAGAGTTTGTGATGCTGCTCATTTCCTGCATGCCCTCTTATGGCCAGACTGCTGAACATCATCCGTGTGAGACAGGTTGCAGTCTCAGAATTGTGATGTCATCACTTATTATTTAAAGGGCTTCTGTTCAGTATGCTTTGCCCTTGCGTTGTCTCAGACCTGTTTGTGAGTTCTTGTGTTCCAGTTACTGTGTATTACCTGGCTGTCTGACGTCCCTTCTGGTTCCTGATCCCTGTCTTGTACCTGACATTGCTGTTCTCCTTGTTCCTGATTCTGGCTCGTCTGACTACTCGCTTTGGATCCTGACTCGGCTCATCTGACTACCAGCTCTGGCTTTGACTCCTGGCTTGTTATTTGACTTGTGGACTTTTTATTATTTTTTGTTATTAATCAAGGTGTGATTATTTTTGCACTTCTTGTCTCAGTCTGATTCCTGGCACCCTGAAATTACGCAAGGGCCATGAATTCTGATGGACCTAATAATCCACCTTTACCTACCGTAATTTCCAGGATGGATGAACAGGATCACTGCTTGGAACAATTTGCACTAGCCCTGCAAATCCTGCTGACTCACACTGCACATTTGGACCAGAGTTGTGGACTTTTTATTATTTTTTGTTATTAATCAAGGTGTGATTATGTTTTCACTTCTCTTCTCAGTCTGATTCCTGACACCCTGGCAAAAGCCCAGTATTCCGAGAGAACCCTTGGAAATTAGCATTTTATAACTTATCTCTCCTAACCCCCACTGGGAGTGTGTCTCCTTTCCTTACACAGATTTTCTATAGCCGATACTTAAGTATAGAAACTTTCAGTATAGGTAGGGATATCACATGCCTATATACAATGCCTATATATCATGCCAATATAGAAATGACATTCAGATTGTTTAACCCCTTCCTGCCAGGACTTATTTATTTGTCTATTTTGGAACATGCCCTCCAGCCTCCAGCTATAGCTTCAGGACAGCCAAACGGCTAGGACGTTACATTCTGTCCTAATGGTGCTAAAGCTCAGTGCAGTTAGCACGGCAGGGAACGTCCTAAAGGCGGGAAGGGGTATACACTTTGGATTGCATTTATTTCATTTAACACATGTAAATTTTGTTTACCAAAGACTCTGTACAAAGGTATTTTCTTTCAACATAATTTCACACCATTTTTCTCTACTTTTGTTCCTTATCATCTAGTAATGAGAAACTTAAGCTTTGGTCAATGAAGGAGAAAAAAACAATACTTTGCATAGTGTAAACATTGTGCTAATTCTCGTTTAGAACTTCCCATTGGTTTTAATGGGAGACACCAATTGTAAACCATGGGCAACATTTATAGAGAGCAAAACAAGGAAATCAGGTTTTTGTAAACTGCTGAAGGACATTAAAGGGACACTGTACCCAAAAATTAAATTTTGTGATTCAGATTGAACATGAAATTTTATGCAAATTTCGAATTTACTCCTATTATCAAATTTTCTTCATTCTCTTGGTATCTTTATTTGAAATGCAAGAATGTAAGTTTAGATGCCGGCCCATTTTTGGTGAACAACCTGGGTTGTCCTTGCTGATTGGTGGATAAATTCATCCACTAATAAAAAAAAGTGCTGTCCTGAGTACTGAAACCAAAAAAAAAGCTTAGATGCCTTCTTTTTCAAATAATGATAGCAAGAGAACGAAGAAAAATTGATAATATGAGTAAATTAGAAAGTTGCTTAACATTGCATGCTCTTTCTGAATTACAAATGAACAAATTTGGGTTCAGTGTCCCTTTAAGTGTTAAACTGGAAAAATTACTTCTTTATGGTAGATTATAATTCATTATTGGCAGCTACGTAAATGTGGCCTTGGTGTTCTTTGTCAAAGATAATACCTAGGAGAATGCATATGTCTTTAGAACTGTCATAACAAAGGTTTGCAAGGAAGTAGTGTCCTGTGCTTTTTGCATTAAGGTGTGCTATGTCTTTAAGAAAGCCTAGGAGGTCTAATTAAGCATTCATTGTAGTAACCTTTATTTATCCTCTGCAGTGTTCTGGTGTTTGTTTGTATTGAGATATTTTACCAATCCACTAATTTGACTCCCGAATTTGATTAATGTTAAACTTTTGACTACTAATACTGTCCCTGACTCATTTTCGTGACTAGGTTTACTGCTCTGAGTTTCTAAAGAATCGTTATATGTTTTGTTTTTTTTCCTACACATTTTGTATTTGATTTGTAATGTATCTATTTCTGCTGTATGATAGACCACTGATTTTCAAACTTGTCCTCCCTAAAAGACCAGATTTTCGGATTACCTTGGGTGAGAGCAGGTAAAATAACCATTGGCTAGATTTAGAGTTCTGCGGCCAAAGGGGTGCGTTAGCTATGCGTGTTTTTTCCCCCGCACCTTTTAAATACCGCTGGTATTTAGAGTTCACAGAAGGGCTGCGTTAGGCTCCAAAAAGGGAGCGTAGAGCATAATTTACCGCCACTGCAACTCTCAATACCAGCGGTGCTTACGGACGCGGCCAGCTTCAAAAACGTGCTTGTGCACGATTCCCCCATAGGAAACAATGGGGCAGTTTGGGCTGAAAAAAAACCTAACACTCCTAACGCAGCCCCATTGTTTCCTATGGGAAAACACTTCCTATGTCTGCACCTAACACCCTTACATGAACCCCGAGTCTAAACACCCCTAACCTTACACTTATTAACCCCTAATCTGCCATCCCCGCTATCGCTGACCCCTGCATTTTATTATTAACCCCTAATCTGCTGCTCCGTACACCGCTGCAACCTACGTTACCCCTATGTACCCCTAATCTGCTGCCCCTAACCCCCGCCGACCCCTATATTATATTTATTAACCCCTAATCTTCCGCCCCCAACGTCGCTGCCACCTACCTACAATTACAAGCTAAGTCTAACCCTAACACTAACACCCCCCTAAGTTAAATATAATTTTATTCTAACAAAATAAAATAATTCTTATTAAATAAATTAATCCTATTTAAAGCTAAATACCTGTAAAATAAACCCTAATATAGCTAGAATATAAATAATAATTATATTGTAGCTATTTTAGGATTAATATTTATTTTACAGGCAACTTTGTATTTATTTTAACCAGGTACAATAGCTATTAAATAGTTAATAACTATTTTATAGCTACCTAGATAATAATTACAAAATTACCTGTAAAATAAATCCTAACCTAAGTTACAATTAAACCTAACACTACACTATCAATAAATAAATTAAATAAACTATCTACAATTATCTACAATTATATCAACTAAACTAAATTACAAAAAAAAACCAAACACTAAATTACAAAAAAAACCAAACACTAAATTACAAAAAAGAAAAAAAAAGATTGCAAGAATTTTAAACTAATTAAACCTACTCTAAGCCCCCTAAAAAAGTAACAAAGCCCCCCAAAATAAAAAAATGCCCTACCCTATTCTAAAATAAAAATTGTAAAGCTCTTTTAACTTACCAGCCCTTAAAAGGGCCTTTTGCGGGGCATGCCCCAAAGAATTCTGCTCTTTTGCCTGTAAAAAAAAACATACAATAACCCCCCCAACATTACAACCCACCACCCACATACCGCTAATCTAACCCAAACCCCCCTTAAATAAACCTAACACTAAGCCCCTGAAGATCTTCCTACCTTGTCTTCACCACGCCAGGTATCACCGATCAGTCCAGAAGAGGGTCCGAAGTCTTCCTCCTATCCGGCAAGAAGAGCTCCTCCAGAGGGTCCAAAGTCTTCATCCTATCCGGGCAGAAGAGGACATCCGGACCGGCAAACATCTTCATCCAAGCAGCATCTTCTATCTTCTTCCATCCGGCGCGGACCGGGACCATCTTCAAGCAGCCGACGCGGAGCCATCCTTCTTCACCGACGGACTAACGACGAATGAAGGTTCCTTTAAGGGACGTCATCCAAGATGGCGTCCCTCGAATTCCGATAGGCTATCAGCCAATCGGAATTAAGGTAGGAAAAATCTGATTGGCTGATTGAATCAGCCAATCAGATTCAAGTTCAATCCGATTGGCTGATTGGATCAGCCAATCAGATTGAACTCGCATTCTATTGGCTGATCGGAACAGCCAATAGAATGCGAGCTCAATCTGATTGGCTGATTGGATCAGCCAATCCGATTGAACTTTAATCTGATTGGCTGATTCAATCAGCCAATCAGATTTTTCCTACCTTAATTCCGATTGGCTGATAGAATCCTATCAGCCAATAGGAATTCGAGGGACGCCATCTTGAACCTTCATTCGTCGGGAGTCCGTCGGTGAAGAAGGATGGCTCCGCGTCGGCGGCTTGAAGATGGTCCCGCTCCGCGCCGGATGGAAGAAGATAGAAGATGCCGCTTGGATGAAGATGTCTGCCGGTCCGGATGTCCTCTTCTGCCCGGATAGGATGAAGACTTTGGACCCTCTGGAGGAGCTCTTCTTGCCGGATAGGAGGAAGACTTCGGACCCTCTTCTGGACGGATCGGTGATACCCGGCGTGGTGAAGACAAGGTAGGAAGATCTTCAGGGGCTTAGTGTTAGGTTTATTTAAGGGGGGTTTGGGTTAGATTAGGGGTATGTGGGTGGTGGGTTGTAATGTTGGGGGGGGGTATTGTATGTTTTTTTTTACAGGCAAAAGAGCAGAATTCTTTGGGGCATGCCCCGCAAAAGGCCCTTTTAAGGGCTGGTAAGGTAAAAGAGCTTTACAATTTTTATTTTAGAATAGGGTAGGGCATTTTTTTATTTTGGGGGGCTTTGTTATTTTTTTAGGGGGCTTAGAGTAGGTGTAATTAGTTTAAAATTCTTGTAATCTTTTTTTATTTTTTGTAATTTAGTGTTTTTTTTTGTAATTTAGTGTTTGTTTGTTTTTGTAATTTAGTTTAGTTGATATAATTGTAGATCATTGTAGATAGTTTATTTAATTTATTTATTGATAGTGTAGTGTTAGGTTTAATTGTAACTTAGGTTAGGATTTATTTTACAGGTAATTTTGTAATTATTTTAACTAGGTAACTATTAAATAGTTATTAACTATTTAATAGCTATTGTACCTGGTTAAAATAAATACAAAGTTGCCTGTAAAATAAATATTAATCCTAAAATAGCTACAATATAATTATTATTTATATTGTAGCTATATTAGGGTTTATTTTACAGGTAAGTATTTAGCTTTAAATAGGAATACTTTATTTAATAAGATTTATTTTATTTCATTAGATTTAAATTATATTTAATTTAGGGGGGTGTTAGGGTTAGGGTTAGACTTAGCTTTAGGGGTTAATACATTTATTAGAGTAGCGGCGAGGTCCGGTCGGCAGATTAGGGGTTAATACTTGAAGTTAGATGTCGGCGATGTTAGGGAGGGCAGATTAGGGGTTAATACTATTTATTATAGGGTTTTTGAGGCGGGAGTGAGGCGGATTAGGGGTTAATAACTTTATTATAGTAGCGGTGAGGTCCGGTCGGCAGATTAGGGGTTAATAATTGTAGGTAGGTAGCGGCGACGTGGGGGGGCAGATTAGGGGTTAATAAATATTATGTAGGGGTCGGCGATGTTAAGGGCAGCAGATTAGGGGTACATAGGGATAATGTAGGTTGCGGTGGTGTGCGGTCGGCAGATTAGGGGTTAAAAAAATTTAATAGAGTGGCGGTGATGTGGGGGGGGGCCTCGGTTTAGGGGTACATAGGTAGTTTATGGGTGTTAGTGTACTTTAGAACACAGTAGTTAAGAGCTTTATGAACCGGCGTTAGCCCAGAAAGCTCTTAACTCCTGGCTTTTCTCTGCGGCTGGAGTCTTGTCGTTAGATTTCTAACGCTCACTTCAGCCAAGACTCTAAATACCGGCGTTAGAAAGATCCCATTGAAAAGATAGAATACGCAATTGGCGTAGGGGGATCTGCGGTATGGAAAAGTCGCGGCTGGAAAGTGAGTGTTAGACCCTTTCCTGACTGACTCTAAATACCAGCGGGCGGCCAAAACCAGCGTTAGGACCCCCTAACGCTGGTTTGGACGGCTAACGCAGAACTCTAAATCTAGGCGCATGTTTACTAATCAGCTGATTATTTTACCTGTGCTCTAGTTCTGATATCCTCAAAATCTGTCCTGTTGAGGAGGCCTGAGGGCTGGTTTGAAAACCAGTGATCTAGACTATTTGATTGCATATCCCTTGCTTTCAAATTAAATTATCAATAATCCTCATGCTGTTACTTTACTGACAGCCATTACAATTAAAGCTTGCAACAAGATCCGTACCGCCATCTGAGACCAGTAGTTATGAGTTTACGCAGCAAAACTGTTACATAAAAATCATAACTTAAGTTTTAAAAAGTACACTAACACCCATAAACTACATATTAACCCCTAAACCAAGGCCCTCCCGCATCGCAAACACTATATTAAAGTTATTAACCCCTAATCTGCCGCTCCCGACATCGTCACCACTATAATAAATATTATTAACCCCTAAACTGCCATCTGCCCTCATCGCCCCCACTATACTAAAATTATTAAGCCCTACACCGCCACCACTATAATAAACCTATTAACCCCTAAACCACAAACCCCTCACAATGAAATATACTGAATTAAACTCTTAACCCCTAAACCGAATGCCCCCCACATCACAATAAACTAAATTAAACCAGTAACTCCTAAACCTAACGCCCCCATAACTTTATATTAAAATTACAATTTCCCTATCTCAAATTAAATTAAAACTTACCTGTAAAATAAATAAAAAAAGGTTTAAACTAACAATTAAACTAATATAACTATTAAACTAAAATTAAACTAACTACCAATTAAAGAAAACTAAAATACACATTAAAAAAACATCCTAACACTACTATAAAAATTACAAACTAATTACAAAAAAAATAAATACTAAATTACAAAAAACACTAAATTACGAAAAATAACAAACTGAAATCCTACTGAAATCCTATTGGCTGTTCAAATCAGCCAATAGGATGAGAGCTACTGAAATTCTATTATCTGATTTGAACATCCAATAGGATTTCAGTAGCTCTCATCCTATTGGCTGATTTGAATTTCCAAAATCAAATCAGCCAATAGGAATGCAAGGGATGCCATTTTGAATCGCGTACCTTGCATTGAAGATTCAGTATACTGCGGCGACTGTATGAAGAGGATGCTCCGCTCTAGATGTCTTCAGGGTAGACATGCTCCTCGCCGCTGCGATGAAGATAGAAGACGCCGCCGGGATGAAGATAGATGGAGCTGCCTGGATGAAGATGGAGCCACCTGGATGAAGATGGAACCGCCGGGATGAAGATCCTTCAAGCGGGACTTAGCAACTGTAAGTGGATCTTTTGGGGTTAGTGTTAGGATTTTTTTAAACTTTTTTTAAGTGGTTTTTTTTTTTAGTTTGGGGTTTGGGCTTTTCGCAAAAGAGCTAAATGCCCTTTTAAGGGCAATGCCCATACAAATGCCCTTTTCAGGGCAAGGGTTAGCTTAGGTTTTTTTTAGAAAGTTTTTTTTATTTTGTGGGTTGGGGGGGGGGGGTTTGTAATGTTAGTGGGTCTTTGTAATTTTTTTTCAGGTAAAAGAGCTGTTTAACTTAGGGCAATGTCCTACAAAAGGTCCTTTTAAGGGCTATTGGTAGTTTATTATAGATTAGGTTTTTTATTTTGGGGTGTTTTGTTTTTTTTAAATGGGTATTAGAACAGGAATAGCTTTTATTATTTTTGATAATTTGTTTTTTATTTTGTCTAATGTTTTTTTTTTTTCATTTTTTTTTTTTTTTAGAATAGCCATTTTTATTTTTAATGGGCAGCAAAAAAGCTGAATATGCCCTTTTAAGGGCAAAGCCCATACAAATGCCCTGGGTAGGTTAGGTTTTACTTTATTTTTATTTTGTGTGTTTGGGGGGTGGGGGTTTGTATACTGTTAGGGGGTGTTTGATTTTCTTTTTTAGCAAAAAATGCTTTTAACTTTAGGGCAATGCCCTACAAAAGGACCTTTTAAGGGCCCACAAAAGACCCTTTTAAGGGCTCTTGGTAGTTTATTATAGAGTAGTTTTTTTTATATCGGGGTGCTTTTTTGTTGTTGTTTTTTTAAAGGGTATTAGAATGGGAATTTTTTTTATTGTTTTGGATATTTCCGTTTGTTATTTTTTGTAATGGTAGGTTTTTTTAAATTTTTGTAATGTTAGTGTTTTTATTTTTTTTAATGGTAGTTTTTTTTTTTGTAATGTTACAATAAATACAAACTTACCTGTGAAATAAAAGTAAAACCTAAGCTAGCTACAATATAACTATTAGTTATATTGTAGCTAGCTTAGGTTTTATTTCACAGGTAAGTATGTATTTAGTTTTAAATAGGTATTATTTAGTTAATAATTGTAACTTTAATTTCTATTTTAATTATGTTAATAGGGTTACGTTAGGGTTAGGGTTAGACGTGGGGTTTATGTTAGGGTGTTAGGTTTAAACATAACTTTTTTTTTCCCCATAGACATCAATGGGGTTGCGTTACAGAACTTTTGATTCCACGATCGCAGGTGTTTTTTTCTGACCCGCTCTCCCCATTGATGTCTATGGGGAAAGCGTGCACGAGCACGTCAAAACAGCGCTTGTATTGTGTGCGGTATGGAGCTCAACGCAACCATATCACACGCACAAGCCGTCTTTTTCAAAACTTGTAATGGCTGCGCTATAGAGGGTTAAATAACGCAACTTTTGTTGCGTTCGTTAAATTTCCTATAGCGTGCATAACTCCTAATCTACATGTGAGTCAGATATCCACTTCACTACACTACAGGCTTCACCTGCTTCTAATGTTCCATATTCTATGAGATCTACTCATCTACTTTAATGCATTACTTCATTTTGAAGTCTTACAGTAATGTATTAGCATGTTTACTAGACTACATTTATTAACCCCTAAACCGCCAGACCCCCACATCGCAACAAGCCAAATTAAACTATATTAACCCCTAAACCTAATGCTTAACCTAACCCTAACACCCCCTCACTTTAACATAATAGAAATATAGCTAAATTAAATTTACAATTATTAACTAAATAACTCTATTAACCCCTAAACCGCCAGCCGACCACATCACAACAAGCTAAATTAAACTATATTAACATCTAAACCTAACCCTAACCCCTTAACTTTAACATAATTAAATTAGATCTAAATTAAATTTACAATTATTACCTAAATAATACATATTTAAAACTAAATACTTACCTGTGAAATTAAACCTAAGATAGCTGCAATATAACTAATAGTTTTATTGTAGCTAGCTTAGGTTTTATTTTTATTTCACAGGTAAGTTTGTATTTATTTTAACTAGGTAGCAAGTTAGTAAATAGTTATTAACTATTTACTAACTACCTAGTTAAAATAAATACAAACTTACCTGTGAAATAAAACCAAACCTGCCTTACACTAAAACCTATCATTACAAAAAACAAAATTATCCAAAAAAATAAAGATTAATCCTATTCTAATACCCTTAAAAAAAAAAAACTTACTCTATAATAAACTACCAAGGGCACTTAAAAGGGCCTTTTGGGGGGGGGGGCTTAAAATGGCCTTTTGTAGGGCATTGCACTGAGATAAACAGCTCTTTTACTAACTAACACCCCCTAAAAATATACATTACACAAAAAACAAACAAATTATCAAAAATAAAAAAAATTCCTATTCTAATACCCATAAAAAAACCACCCCAAAATAAAAAACCTAATCTAGAATAAAATACCAATGGCCCTTAAAAGGGCCTGTAGGGCATTGCCCTAAGTTAAACAGTTCTTTTACCTGAAAAAAAAATTACAAAGACCCACTAACATTACAAACCCCCACACCCCCAAACCCCCAAAATAAAGTGGATCGTTGGGGGTTATTGTTTTTTTTGGGTGGGGTTTTTTTTAGATTAGGGGTTGGGCAATGAAAAAGAGCTAAATGCCCTTTTAAGGGCAATGCCCATACAAATGCCCTTTTCAGGGCAATGGTTAGCTTAGGTTATTTTAGAAAGTTTTTTTTTATTTGGGGGGTTGGTTGGGTGGTGGCTTTTACTGTTGGGGGGGTTTGTATTTTTTTAAAGGTAAAAGAGCTGATATCTTTGGGGCAATGTCCCACAAAAGGCCCTTTAATGGGCCATTGGTAGTTTATTGTAGGCTAGGATTTTTTTATTTTGGTGGGGCTTTTTTATTTTGATAGGGGTATTAGATTAGGTGTAATTTATATTTTATTTTTTGATCATTTGTTTATTATTTTTCATAATTTAGTGTTTTTTGTAATTTAGTTAGTTTTTATTTTTGTAAATAGATACTTTTTGTAATTTTTAGAGTAGTGTTAGGACTTTTTATTGGTAGATTAGTTTTATTTAAATGGAAGTTAGTTTAATTTTAGTTTATTAATTATAATAGTTTAATTGTTAGTTTAAATAATTTTTTTAATTTGACAGGTCAATTTTAATTTAATTTAATCTAGGGAAATTGCAATTTTAATATAAAGTTAGGGGGTCGTTAGGTTTAGGGGTTACTAGTTTAGGGGTTAATAGTTTGTTTTAGTATATTTTGTTGTGGGGGCTAGCGGTTTAGGGGTTAATAAGTTTATTACAGCGGCGGAGTGGGCGGATGGCAGATTAGGGGTTAATAATATTTAAATAGAGTTTGCGATGCGGGAGGGCGGCGGTTTAGGGGTTAATACGTTTATTATAGTGGTGACAATGTCAGGGAGCGGCGGAATAGGGGTTAATAAATTTTTTTTATTGGCAGCGATGTTGGGAGCGGCAGATTAGGGGTTAATAAATTTATTATAGTGTTTGCGATGCGGGAGGGCCTCAGTTTAGGGGTTAATAGGTAGTTTATGGGTGTTAGTGTACTTTGTAACACTTTAGTGATTTTAGATGGCGGTACGGATCTTGTCATTATAGGCTCACTTTTTAGCCTCACCGCAAAACTCGTAATACCGGCGCTATGGGAATCCCATGAAAAAACTTAATTTTTATGTGTGCGGGACTGACGTTGCGTTACAGGCTAAAAGGTGTGCGGTACAACTATACTGACAACATTTGTAATAGCTGCGGTGCTGTTTTAACACAGAATATACAAGTTTGGTCATATCATTCTCTTACCCTTTTCTCTTGTTTTTTGTTACAAGCACACTATGGCAGCAGTGTTTGCAACAATGTTTGTAGCAATGCTATACACTCTTACAAGCACTGCTGTTATAGGGCCAGATTACAAGTGGAGTTCTACCTGTTACGCGCAAGTGATAAGGGGAAGTAATATTTCAATAACGTGCCTTAAAAATACTAAGTTCCTATGTGCACTAAACCCGACTGCGTTAAGATCTAAATTGAGAAACCCAATGTGATTGCGATATTGTAAGTTCTGCTTTTTGCGCACGTCGGGTTAGCATGCAAGTGAAAACTTTTTCGTTTCAACTTGTAATACATGTGGTATTTGATGCACGCAAAAATCTTATTCTAGCAGAGTTAGCACACAAGTGTGAGTGATAATTACCGCTCCACTCGTAATCTAGCCCATAGTGCTAAATACGTGCATGCTCCTGAGCCTATTTATGTATGCTTTTTAACAAAGGATGCCAAGGGAACAAAGTAAATTTGGTTATAGAAGAAAATTGGAAAGTTTTTTTTTAAAATTACAAGTTATTTCTGAGCAATAAAACTTAAATTTTCACTTTTATTTCCATTTAATGTGTCATTTCCAGTCCAGTGTCTATTTGTTATTTCTATGTTTAAAATATACTAGTGCAACCTTGTCATATTTTGCTACCACTTTTACATGCTCCCATCCCTCACCTGCAGATATTTATATTTATATATAATTTTATTTTTTTTGACTGATCAATTGTAGTCTATGGGAGCATGTTCCAGGTGCTTGTTGCCATGGGAGATACTCTATGTTAATTTTTGCTGCACTTGAACATAAAAAAAAGCTTTTGTCCCTCTTCACCATGGCAACAAGCAGTGGCGGTTCTATAACTTAATATTTGGGAGGCTAATATGGAGCCAATATGGAGCCAGTTTAGTGGTAGTGCTACACGTTGGTGTGGAGGTGCATTGTATCCCTCAGCACCCCCATAGAACCTCCACTTATAACAAGCAGCCAGGAATACACTCTGAGGTAACATAACAACTCAACACTACTGATTTTGATTGTGTATATTGCTTAAAAGAATTAAAGTAGGTGAGGTAGCTAGAACTGAGTAGGGGCTCATATAGCTATAAAACATACATATGGCTATGAATTTCTGTTGAGCTAATCACACATCCACTGCATTTAATCATTTACAAAAGCAAATGCTACATAAGTTGAATTTGTTGACTATTAATTAGAACTAAATGTTGTCTTACCTTTCTTCCTAAGAAATATCAGAATTCCAAAGATGACGGTTGCAATAATTAAAACAACCAGACAAATGATAATAATTGTAATAGTATTCAGTCCTGTATTATTCTCGGGTCCTGAAGAAACATAAATTGAAAAAAACAAACAAAAAAACCAACATAAGACAGCATATAAAGTAGAAGTAGAGAGATATTGGTCTACATGCAATAAAATATGTGATTCTTTAGACTGAAGCTCTGAGTTCATAACGTATTTTTTTTTCTAGAATTCATAAAGAAAAAGGACTGCACCTTGGAGTAATATCAAATTGTGAGATCAATGGGGATTCTGAGCTTTAATACAGCAACATCTGACATAATATTAAAAAAGAATCAACTTATTTAGTGAATCTGAAAAATTAATTTAAAAATACATACAAACTCATCTATGGTTTTTAAAACTTTATACACACTTATGGTTTTGTCTATGGTTTTGTCTATCTCAACAACTGACAATGGTCATGTTCTAATTTAGAAACCCCAAGATTTTTCGATGCAAAACATTTCACCCATTCCAAAACTTTGAATTCAGATGCACAAATGTTGTATTGCAGCTTCAGTCTTTTAATCAGTTTCATTAGTATTCCTATCAATGAGAAGAGCGGCCAATTTAGAGGTCTATTCCACTCTTGCCAATGCTATTTATTGGCTCCCAATACTATATGTGTTTTCAAACATCAAAGCAATCACAATTACAAAAATAACACTATTTCCATATTGAGAAAATATCAGATCAAACATCAGAAAAGTCGGCCATATGATGCATGGAAAACATTGAATTTGGCAATCACAATCCATCCGACCATGAGTTATAGACTATGGGTTCCATTTATCAATGCCCGGGCGGACAAGGTTCACTTCTGCAACCCTGTCCTCCTGGGATCACATCTGATGACTGTTGCTTCTTAACTATTGGCTGCAGGCTTGCTCATGCAAGTCTGCACCAAAGGCTCTCTAAGGCTGCATAAATGGAGCCCTAAATACTAACAACAAAATAGACATATCAAATTCAACAGCCAAAGGCACTTGATAAATAATCAAAACCCACAGATTAACAGATAACACGCATCCAATAAATGCAAGGTTTAAGACAATGTCATATGTGAGTACTTAAAAGATACATAATTACACTGTTGAGTATTTAGATTACCTGTATCCTTCATATGAATAATATTAATTTAAGTTTCATGTATACCAGGGCCTAACAGCCTCATTTGTGTAACAGATTTTTAGACGAAATATCAGATTTTTATACCCAACCCTGGGCTAGATTTCAAGTGTGGCGCAAACGGTTTTGCGCCAGCTCATTCGCGTTTTCGCAATCCATTTTTCTTCCACTGATATTACAAGTCGGGAGAAATCGCGATTGCGCTAGCACAGTAGCCTTTTCGACTTCAATTCTTAACGTGATCGAAGAGCATCATAATCTTACATTTTTATTACGCAGCTGCATTAGTGGAATCATCACAGGGTTCCCTGTTTTCAGTTACAGATGAGTGGGCAGTGTCAAGGATATTAGTGTGTGTAGTGTTATCAGGCACAGTATATCTAGGATTTTGATCAGGCTGTACACAAGTAGGCTCATCTCTCATATTATCCATATCAGAGTCTGATTGGGCTGGTGAGAATGTTACAGATCGACTATATGGCAAGTCTTCTGGAGGGAGATACTTGTCAGGGAAAAGAAAGATTTTGCTTCCTTATAGATATGATGTATGGTGACAGCTGCGGGCTGTCTCTTATAGATTGTTTTGATGGGGTTTTTCGCCCATGGAAAAGAAGTATAACTGCAAGAGGAAACAGGCAAAGGCAAGTGATCTCATAATGAATGACCTGTGTGTCCAATTGTGTCAGTAATAAAATGTTTTTTTTTTGTTTGTTTTTTTAAATAATTTTTTATTGAGACATTGAATGGAAATAACACAATAGAGAGTATGTCCAGGCACGAAACAAAAACAATAAAAAAACTGATACATTTCACGTATGGAAGGTATGCAAGGATTAAAACATTGGTGTGCTAATGTAGTATTTGTTATAGTAGTATCTAGTCAATAGAAGTTCAATATTTATATAAAAGTAAGAGTCAATGACATGGAAAATATCCAGGTCGATAACAGAGGAATAACAGTTGACATAAGTTATAGCACCACCTTTATGACCTTGAGTATGAAATGCAAAACAGTATATATAAAACATGTGTGACTGGAACATATAGGAATGAAGCCTCCATTTTTTAATACAGGTAACAAGTGGTCCCTACTCCCATATAAGAGGTATTCTATAAGGTAGGGAGCTGGCTTTTGTCAGGCCTCCCGTAGGCCTGAGTGTATGGGGGGTGAGAAATGCAGCGGGCAAGAGCCGCTCGTAATGGAGGGGAGAGGGGGGCGGAGCTAGTTAAATTGTTATGAAAGTACAGACTACAGGGCTATTTAAAATGGGATGAAATTGGATCTCAGGGCTTTTGAGTACACTCCGAATCAACGCCTCTAGTAAATTAAAACTAGGGCATGTGAAAGTAACAAAATGTTTTAGAACTTGTGAGTGTGTGTGTGCTACAAAGAAATGTAAGGCATTGCACATCAGTGTGTTACATCCCTGTGTAGTATGCAAAGTGCACATGTCCCTGTGCCTGAGCAGGTATCTGCAGCTAATTAGTGAATAGGGTCATTTGTTTGAAAACTTTATTCAGGACTGTTAAGATTACAAGGTCTGGGTGTGTGTGTGGCTTTTTACAGATGTATAGAGAGCACCTGTTAGACAAATTGTTGTAATGGATTTGCCACCAATGTCAGGAATGTGTTGTAAACATTCATTGTGTGAAGTCTGTACTTCCTCTCTAGAGTGTCTGCAAGTACTTACCAGATGGAAGGGAATGTGGTATCGTGTAAGAGGATGTTCTTGGTGGGACAGAAGTTCCTGCAGTATCTGAAAGACAATCCTGTTTCGTCATTTAAAATAATATGATTAGGGAAGCATGGACACTCAGTGTGCTTGAGAGGAATAACACGCTTAAACCCTAAAATTTTCTTTCAGGAATCAGATTGAAAATACAATTTTAAACAACTTTCCAATTTACTTCTATTTTTTTTTTTTAACTTTGAAATATAATTTTTAATTGAGGTAATAAATAATAATAACAAAACAGGAAATATGTCCAGGCACAGATCGAAGTTAATAAGAGCAATCATTCACTTCTCGTATAGAAAATAGAGTTAAGCTAAAACATTAAGGTACAAGTATTACAATTGTAATTACTATGTCTAAACCACTGATATGCCATATACATACAAAAGAGAGCTTCTATTATACTGTATAATAATTTCAATAGTAAGAGAGTAGCTGCTGGTATGGGTTATAACACTATGTCTAAGATTTTGGTCATATAGCGTATGATATATAAGATTAACAACAGAAGAAACTAATGTATGTTAAGTATGAGTGACTGGAACATATCATAATGTAACCTAATTTTTTCAGTAGGGATGAGAGTGGTCCCCGAGTTGTAATGGAAACCATAGAATAATTTATCCATTCAGAACAGCTTGGGGCAAAACGGGGGGTTAGCTTCATGGTTTTGTTGGGGAAAGGGACATTCAGCAGGCGAGAGCCGCTCTAAATGAGAAAAAAAGGGAGGGGTGGGGGGTGCGGGACCAGTTAGGGTGTCTATCTAGTGGGACTTTTGGACCTCCAGACCTTTTGGGTATAGAACAAATAGAGATTACTCCCAACAAAGTCATGTGTAAAACAGAGAAACTAATATATCCAGGGCTCTCTATTTCTAGGGGTGTTAATGGTATAGGTTTGCTATAGTAAAAATGGAGAAATGTTTCACAACGGTGGCATATACACGACACATCCCAAATTGCACTGTAGAAGTACATTCCCAAAGCTATGACTAATACTATATCAGGTATGAAACTAGCTCTCTACATACACTGCAGTACCAGCTCATATTCCACTTAAGGCTCAAATGTAAACAAGAGAGGAAAACCTACTAGAGGTTTAGCAGGAGTTAAGAGCCTCTCCAGAACTAATATAAGTAGGCTTAATTACATTTACTTCAACATTAAAGAGACATAAATAATCCTATGACTCCTATACTAAGGTTAGGATTAGCTAGAATAATGGAGGAGCTTGCCAACAAAGTTGTGTATAGCTAAAAAGTGGCCGTGATGGTATGAGGATGTAATATAAAACTTGGGTCTAGTGCAGCAATCCCTCATTATAACAGCCTCCACTAGAACACATTACTCATGGGATATAAGAGCTAAGGTAAACAACCAGTCACCATAGACACGTCTAAGTCTTTAACATCAACCAATATTTTTGTCATAAAGACCCAAAAGTCTATATCTAAACAGTCGGTCATATACACATGCCTGACTAATAATTTTTAATAGGTCAGGATGCTTATAGCTTATGTAAATTAGATGGGTATGTCAAAAGGGCATGGTCTGTTGTATTGGGGAAGAAGTAAGGTAGAGAGCCTCTGTATGTGTAAATGTCCCATGCTAGACTTGAGATTCAAGCGTGTGACTATCATAAATGCTAATATTTATAATCATATTGTAATATGGCTGTACAGTAATAATCTCAGTATGCCAGATTGTAAACACTGTGTAATACTAGGTTAAATATGCGTAGGGATTGAGCAGATATAGAACTCAGTTAACAATCAACATACAAATCAACAAATTAACAATCAACATACAAAGTCATAGCATCAAGCTATCCGAATCAGTACACAAGAAAGTAGGAAGAAAGTATACCCAGTACATAGTGAGCAAAAAATATAAGCTACAACACAGTTTGAAGGGACCTGCTTAGTGTAATATACAAGAACCATATATATAAATATATCAATTAAACATTTTAAGGTCAAAGGTGGATGTTCACCAACCTAAGTTTAAATGAGATGAGCATTATAAGAAAAGCTAGTATATCATGCACAAATATTCTAGATAAAACCTGTCGGAGTGCATTGAAACATCAGTACTATAGGCATGTAAGGAGACTATAATACAATATACATATTTAGGACAGCAAATACGCAAAGCATGTTAGCTACCTGCAATCAATAACACACATAGGCACAAAGGGTAGTAAGCTTATTAAAGTGTATGGCCAAAGCCCGTGTATGTTACCAATATTCACCCGCGCCATATACTGGGGTAAGATAATGAAATAAAGGAAACTGTATTGAGGTAATATGAAATTAATCTAAGGTCAGTGGAGTGCTAAACTTAACCTGGGTATATGGCATTCCATAATAAACTATTGGGGTGATCTAGCAATATGTATAAAGGGCAATAGCGAACACCAACTCTAAAGCTACAACAAAAAAGTTTAATTAACACAGAAAAAGCCTAATGTAGGAAGTTATAAGCCTGTCTATATGAATATATAATTATATGGCCTATAAAAATGTATTTTAGTTTTAGTCAAGTACAACTGACCAGCTTAGAGAACAAGGGAGACATGAGGGCAACATAAGAAAATAAAGACGGTTGGATCGCAAAGGCTTAGGTAATGCAGAGAAATAAAACTGCTGAATAAAGGATCAACATCAAACTTCTGAATAATAAAAAAGAAGTTTAACCTATGGAATGTTAAAGGTAAACGTCCAGCATAACCATAGGAAAACTTTGAACTCTAATGAAGTGGAGGACGCAGGGCAGTTATTAAAGTCCACTTAAAATAAGAGCTGGTATCTGTGTGTCTCTTGCGGGGGACTGTGAATTGTACAAGTATTGGTGCAAGCAGTTAGGGAAACCGAGAGTTGTTGTTGGTAGATCTGTATCATGTATTCGATAAGGATCAGTCATTTGACTACTAATCAGCCGGAGCTCTCTCGATCAGTCCATGTACTCCTAGCACTGATAAGAGTGTCTTACCCTATTCCGGCTCGAATTACAAAATGCTCCTCTCTAGTATAACATGAATGACTCCTGGAGCGTTTAAATAGGGGATGCTGCCTCGCACACAGCTGCAAGCAAAACACAGCATCTATTGTCTCACTTGACGGAGCATTATGATTTGAAGAGGGGTTTCCGGTATTATCATTTCCTGCAGTATTGATGGCAGTGTGGGCTGTAGTCTGTAGACCGTTGCTTCTACCTGTGCCATTTAACTCCATCTGCGCCACCTCTAGGTGAACCACGCTATGCTGCGCAGGCCCTGTGAGGATGGTGGGAGGCTGCAGGATATTATACTGTTTACAGATATCAGATTGTGCCTCCATCTCAGGCTTGAGGCTCCAGATCTCTACCTTGTACACTTCCTCCATAACTCGAGGTCCGTCTCCCTTCGAGTGTGGTAGGACAGTTTCTCTTGTCAGCAGTGCATGCCGTTGCGAGTCCCTAGCAGCTCTCAGTTCCTCAATAAGAGCCTGCCAATGGTTGTCCAGGGAGAGCATTAGGTTGCGCAGCTCAGATATGATTTGCCTCTCCATACGGTAGCTTAAGGGGAGGTTAAATGCAGAGATGTAGCTCTAAGAAAAGAGATGGTGAGTAGAAGTCCCTCAATATGGCGGCGAACTCCACACGGCAGTCTCAACAAACTGGAAGGCCTTTGTGCTGTTGTGTTGTCTTCTATTATGCATTATTATCAAATATCCCTTGTCCTGTATTCCCAAACTGGTTTGGAGCCGGTTCGTATGGTATAAGAGTACTTAACATGCTAAAAATATAAAGTTTATTGATCATACATCAGGAGCTCTGAAATGGCATGTCTTGCTGCACTGGCTGCTGGCCCCGCCCCTCTACTTCTATTATTTAATTTGCTTCCTTCTCTTGTTATCCATTGCTGAAAGGTTTATCTAGGCAAGCTCAGGAGCAGCAAAGATTCTATCGGTTGATTGGTGGATGCATATTTATACCGATTGTCATTGGCTCACCCATGTGTTCAGTTAGAAACACTGCTGCTCCTTCAACAAATGATACCAAGAGAATGAAAAAAATTAGATAATAGAAGTAAATTAGAAAGTTGTTTAAAATTGTATTCTCTATCTGAATCCTGAAAGAAAAATGTTGTGTTTCATTTGCCTTTAAAGGGATAGTATAGTCAAAATTAAACTTTCATGATTCAGATATAGCATGCAATTATAAGCAACTTTCTATTTTACTCCTATTACCAATTTTTCTTTGTACTCCTGGTATCTATATTTTAAAAAGCTGGAATATAAGCTTAGAAGCCAGACCATTTTTGGTTCAGCACCTGGGTAGCGCTTTCTGATTGGTGTCCAAATGTAGCCATCCAACAAAGAATTGATAATAGGAGTAAATTAGAAAGTTGCTACCATACCTTATGCATAAAAACATTTATGATAACAAGATGAGAGGGGTTTTTTTGTGCTTGAGGAAGTACCTTAAAGGGACAGTCTAGTCAAAATTAAACTTTCATGATTCAGATAGGGCATGCCATTTTAAACAACTTTCCAATTTACTTCTATTATCTAATTTGCTCAATTCTTTAGATATCATTTGTTGAAAAAATAGCAATGCACATGTGTGAGCCAATCACACAAGGCCTCTATGTGCAGCAACCAATCAGCAGCTACTGAGCATATCTAGATATGCTTTTCAGCAAGTGATATCAAGAAAATGAAGCAAATTAGATAATAGAAGTAAATTAGAAAGTGGTTTAAAATGACATGCTCTTTCTAAATCACGAAAGAAAAAAAATTGGTTTTATGTCCCTTTAAAGACATAACAATAACAGTGCTGCTACAAAAGTAATACTGACTGTGTCCTCTTGTTGGTGCTATTTTTAGTTACTCACCAATTATTTTAGACTGTAGGCTTGGTACTTATTTCCCTTCAGATTTTTTTTTTTTTTTAAGTTTGCAAATCATTGGAAAGGAAGGGAAATGTAGACGTGTACATCTGTTTATGTTTTTACGTTGCTCGTTTAAAGGCACATTATACTTTAGTTGATTTTCAGCAACACATACTCTTACACTTACACTTATAAATGGAGTACTTAAAAGACCATTACATACAGTAGCATCGCACAAGCAACACTACAATAGCACTTAGACTGATGCAATGACTGAACATAGGGGCTGATTTATCACATCCCGAATGGGACCGTATACCCCTGTTTCAGCGCAAGCCTTAAGGCTCGCCGGAAACAGGAGTTAAGAAGCAGCAGTCTCTGAGCCGTCTTTAGCACCTGAGATGGGAACTTTGCGATGGATCAGAGCTATCGTTAGCACTCAAGGGGTTAAGATAAGAGCTGGGTTATAGGTTAGGAAGCAATGCACATGCAAGCCTGCACCGAAGTAGATACAAAGCTACATCCGCAACTTGAAGAATGGAGTCCTTAGTGTTAAGACTTGTTGGACCGGCATATAGTTGTGAAGAAGACAATAGTCTACATTTGCATTTTTGTGAACATGGACTCCACTCATTAATATGGTATTTGTGTACTGTTTTTATGAGCATCATAGTTTTTGTATGAGCTATTGTGTGTATGATGTCCCTATCAGGTGTGTGCATGTCTGCTGCTCTGTGTGCATGAGTCTCTTTTGATGTTTAGCTATGTGTGATCATTTTTATGTGGTATGTAAGCAACTTGTTAGTAATTTTCCTCAAGGTGAAGGGATAGTATCCACAATGTACTCTAAATCTCTCACAGCATCTGGTGACAAGGCTGTGCAACATCTCCTGAATTTGAAAAAAATAGGGTCATACCCTAAAAGGGACAGTCTATAACAGAATGTTTATTGTTTAAAAAGATAGATAATCCCTTTATTGCTCATTCTCCAGTTTTGCACAACCAACACAATTATATTAATATCATTTTTTTACCTCTTCAATTACCCTGTATCTAAGACTCTGCAGACTGCCCCCTTATTTCAGTTCTTTTGACAGATTTGCATTTTAGCCAATTACTGCTGACTCCTAGGTAACTCTACGGGCCTGAGCACAATTTTATCTATATGACACACATGAACTAACGCCCTCTAGTTTTGAAAAATGTCAAAATGCATTCATATAAGAGGCGGCGTTCAAGGGTTTAGAAATTAGTATATTACCCTACCTAGGTTTAGCTTTCAACTAAGAATACCAAGAGAACAAAGCAAAATTGATGATAAAAGTAAATTGGAAAGTTGTTTAAAATTACACGCCCTATCTGAATCATGAAAGTTTATTTTTGACTAGACTGTCCCTTTCATTAAAGCAATGTGTCCTTTGTGATAAACCTATGGCCTCTTAATCTGTTGAGCTTGTGTGAAATCTTGATCTGTTGTTTTTGGGTCTTCCTCCTCCTCCTTTATAGATAGTTTGCCATGTTAGTGCACTTAAAGCTTTTGTTCAAGCGCTAACTTTTTACTTTCATCTTGTAATATGAGCATAAGACAGTGAGGCCTATAGACTGAAATTTATAATCTGGGCATCAATATGCAATGATAGAAAACCATTTTGACATTGAGATAGTGGACTTAATCAGCATATCTTAAGCATCTTCACATTGGTGCAATGCTAGAATATATCGGCTAGATTTAGAGTTTTGTCGGTAATGACCCGCGTAGCTAACGCTGGCTTTTTTCTGCCCGCACCTTTAAAATAACTCTGGTATTGAGAGTCCACAGAATGGCTGCGTTAGGCTCCAAAAAAGGAGGTAATAGCATATTTAACGCAACTTCAACTCTCGATACCAGAGTTGCTTACGGATGCGGCCAGCCTCAAAAACGTGCTCGTGCACGATTCCCCCATAGAAAACAATGGGGCTGTTTGAGCTGAAAAAAAACCTAACACCTGCAAAAAAGCCGCGTTCAGCTCCTAACGCAGCCCCATTGTTGTCTATGGGGAAACACTTCCTACGTCTGCACCTAACACCCTAACATGTACCCTGAGTCTAAACACCCCTAACCTTACACTTATTAACCCCTAATCTGCCGCCCCCGCTATCGCTGACCCCTGCATATTATTATTAACCCCTAATCTGCCGCTCCGTAAACCGCCGCAACCTACGTTATCCCTATGTACCCCTAATCTGCTGTCCCTAACAACGCCGACCCCTATATTATATTTATTAACCACTAATCTGCCCCCCCAACGTCGCCGCTACCTACCTACACTTATTAACCCCTAATCTGCCGAGCGGACCGCACCGCTATTATAATAAAGTTATTAACCCCTAATCTGCCTCACTAACCCTATAATAAATAGTATTAACCCCTAATCTGCCCTCCCTAACATCGCCGACACCTAACTTCAAACATTAACCCCTAATCTGCCGACTTGAGCTCACCGCTATTCTAATAAATGTATTAACCCCTAAAGCTAAGTCTAACCCTAACACTAACACCCCCCTAAATTAAATATAATTTAAATCTAACGAAATAAATTAACTCTTATTAAATAACTTATTCCTATTTAAAACTAAATACTTACCTGTAAAATAAACCCTAATATAGCTACAATATAACGAATAATTACATTGTAGCTATTTTAGGATAAATATTTATTTTACAGGCAACTTTGTAATTATTTTAACCAGGTACAATAGCTATTAAATAGTTAATAACTATTTAATAGCTACCTAGTTAAAATAATTACAAAATTACCTGTAAAATAAATCCTAACCTAAGTTACAATTAAACCTAACACTACACTATCAATAAATTAATTACATAAAATACCTACAAATAAATACAATTAAATAAACTAACTAAAGTACAAAAAATAAAAAAGAACTAAGTTACAAAAAATAAAAAAATATTTACAAACATTAGAAAAAATTACAACAATTTTAAACTAATTACACCTACTCTAAGCCCCCTAATAAAATAACAAAGCCCCCCAAAATAAAAAAATGCCCTACCCTATTCTAAATTACAAAAGTTCAAAGCTCTTTTACCTTACCAGCCCTGAACAGGGCCCTTTGCGGGGCATGCCCCAAGAAATTCAGCTCTTTTGCCTGTAAAAAAAACATACAATACCCCCCCCCAACATTACAACCCACCACCCACATACCCCTAATCTAACCCAAACCCCCCTTAAATAAACCTAACACTAAGCCCCTGAAGATCTTCCTACCTTATCTTCACCATACCAGGTTCACCGATCGATCCAGAAGAGCTCCTCCGATGTCCTGATCCAAGCCCAAGCAGGGGGCTGAAGAGGTCCATGATCCGGCTGAAGTCATCATCCAAGCGGGAGCTGAAGAGGTCCATGATCCGGCTGAAGTCTTCTATCAACGGTATCTTCAATCTTCTTTCTTCCGGATCCATCTTGCAGACCTCCGACGCGGAACATCCTGCTGGCCCGACGGACTACCGATGAATGAAGGCTCCTTTAAGGGACGTCATCAAAGATGGCGTCCCTCGAATTCCGATTGGCTGATAGAATTCTATCAGCCAATCGGAATTAAGGTAGGAAAATTCTGATTGGCTGATGGAATCAGCCAATCAGAATCAAGTTCAATCCGATTGGCTGATTCGATCAGCCAATCAGATTGAGCTCGCATTCTATTGGCTGTTCCGATCAGCCAATAGAATGCAAGCTCAATCTGATTGGCTGATTGGATCAGCCAATCGGATTGAACTTGATTCTGATTGGCTGATTCCATCAGCCAATCAGAATTTTCCTACCTTAATTCCGATTGGCTGATAGAATTCTATCAGCCAATCGGAATTCGAGGGACGCCATCTTGGATGACGTCCCTTAAAGGAGCCTTCATTCGTCGGTAGTCCGTCGGGCCAGCAGGATGTTCCGCGTCGGAGGTCTGCAAGATGGATCCGGAAGAAAGAAGATTGAAGATGCCGTTGATAGAAGACTTCAGCCGGATCATGGACCTCTTCAGCTCCCGCTTGGATGATGACTTCAGCCGGATCATGGACCTCTTCAGCTCCCGCTTGGATGATGACTTCAGCCGGATCATGGACCTCTTCAGCCCCCTGCTTGGGCTTGGATCAGGACATCGGAGGAGCTCTTCTGGATCGATCGGGGAACCTGGTATGGTGAAGATAAGGTAGGAAGATCTTCAGGGGCTTAGTGTAAGGTTTATTTAAGGGGGGGTTTGGGTTAGATTAGGGGTATGTGGGTGGTGGGTTGTAATGTTGGGGGGGGTATTGTATGTTTTTTTTTACAGGCAAAAGAGCTGAATTTCTTGGGGCATGCCCCGCAAAGGGCCCTGTTCAGGGCTGGTAAGGTAAAAGAGCTTTGAACTTTTGTAATTTAGAATAGGGTAGGGCATTTTTTTATTTTGGGGGTCTTTGTTATTTTATTAGGGGGCTTAGAGTAGGTGTAATTAGTTTAAAATTGTTGTAATATTTTTCTAATGTTTGTAAATATTTTTTTATTTTTTGTAACTTAGTTCTTTTTTATTTTTTGTACTTTAGTTAGTTTATTTAATTGTATTTATTTGTAGGAATTGTATTTAATTAATTTATTGATAGTGTAGTGTTAGGTTTAATTGTAGATAATTATAGGTATTTTATTTAATTTATTTATTGATAGTGTAGTGTTAGGTTTAATTGTAACTTAGGTTAGGATTTATTTTACAGGTAATTTTTTAACTATTTTAGCTATTAAATAGTTCTTAACTATTTAATAGCTATTGTACCTGGTTAAAATAAATACAAAGTTACCTGTAAAATAAATATAAATCCTAAAATAGCTATAATATAATTAGAATTTATATTGTAGCTATATTAGGATTTATTTTACAGGTAAGTATTTAGCTTTAAATAGGAATAATTTATTTAATAAGAGTTAATTAATTTTGTTAGATTAAAATTATATTTAACTTAGGGGGGTGTTAGGGTTAGGGTTAGACTTAGCTTTAGGGGTTAATACATTTATTAGAATAGCGGTGAGCTCCAGTCGGCAGATTAGGGGTTAATGTTTTAAGTTAGGTGTCAGCGATGTTAGAAAGGGCAGATTAGGGGTTAATACTATTTATTATAGGGTTAGTGAGGCGGATTAGGGGTTAATCACTTTATTATAATAATGTTGCGGTCCGCTCGGCAGATTAGGGGTTAATAAGTGTAGGCAGGTGGAGGCGACGTTGAGGGGGGCAGATTAGGGGTTAATAAATATAATATAGGGGTCGGCGGTGTTAGGGGCAGCAGATTAGGGGTACATAAGTATAACGTAGGTGGCGGTCGGCAGATTAGGGGTTAAAAATATTTAATCGAGTGTCAGCGATGTGGGGGGGGCTCGGTTTAGGGGTACATAGGTAGTTTATGGGTGTTAGTGTACTTTAGAGTACAGTAGTTAAGAGCTTTATGAACCGGCGTTAGCCCAGAAAGCTCTTAACTCCTGACTTTTTTCTGCGGCTGGAGTTTTGTCGTTAGATTTCTAACGCTCACTTTAGACACGACTCTAAATACCGGAGTTAGGAAGATCCCATTGAAAAGATAGGATACGCAATTGACGTAAGGGGATCTGTGGTATGGAAAAGTCGCGGCTGAAAAGTGAGCGTTAGACCCTTTTTTGACTGACTCCAAATACCGGCGGTAGCCTAAAACCAGCGTTAGGAGCCTCTAACGCTGGTTTTCACGGCTACCGCCAAACTCCAAATCTAGGCCTCTGGGAATTACTCTCTTTCCATAAACCTCTTCCTTACACAGTGACTTCCTTCAGGGGTAGAGGAAAAGGAAATAAGTCTCTAGTCTTTAGAGCTGCCAGGATATAAATCATTCCTATGAAAAAGGTAGACTAACCATTTCTAGTGAAAATCTCCTCAGACAACTGTAAACAGTCGCAGGGCAGAAAATATATGCAGGCTACAACCCTACCATCAGTAGACAGTATCATGCTTTGGTTTGTAAAGCACTTTTATTGCTCTTGAGAAAGACGGCTGGGATCGTTGAAACGCTTTTGCGTTGAGCCAAATAAAGACAAACTTTTTTACTGAATCTGTGATATTGTCTTTTCATATTGGGAAGGAGCCGGTAACCTGCAATATACACTGTGAGTAGATATTCACCTTTGTATGGTGTATTGTCTGATATTTCAGCAACACTATTTTGCACCTAGAGTTATACAACCGAGGAAGGAAAGGAAAGGAAGATACCAACCATTGATACAAGCTGAACCAGCGCCTCCAGCTAGCACACCAGTATCAGAACCTTGCACAGCGAATGGGGTACTGGGATGTGTCTGAGAGTGCAGTCCCCTTCCGTATTTTGTATATGTCTAAGGTTATTACATAAGCCTGTGCACCCTTCTCTTGTTCTCAGTTTGCTGGATTGAGAGCTTGGCTGTTTTAGGGTCCCAGGTTTTTGGAAGGGACCTTGACGTGGTACCTGGGCTTGTCCCATTTGGCCAAATGCGGTAACTAAACCTTTCAATTTTGCTTTTAATCTTAGCTGAGAGCTTGTAAGTGAGTGCTGGACTTTCTCTGTGTGTTGTATTAATTTGTTTTGTAATTTTCCCTATGGTTCTTGCACCCAGACCTGTCTGGGGTTAACTGCCTGTGACTCTGGGGACAGCACAGCTTACTGTGAGTGCCAGTGAGCACCCAGGGCTGAGCATGTTGCAGGGTCATAGGATGTGTACCCAGTCCTGTCTGAGAGTGCAAGGGACCTTGACGTGGTACCTGGGCTTGTACCATTTGGCCAAATGCAGTAACTAACCCTTCCATTTTTGCTTTTAATCTTATCTGAGAGCTTGTAAGTGAGTGCTGGACTTTCTCTGTGTGTTGTGTGTATATATATATAAATATGTTTAGATATATGTATGTATCTCGATGTTAAATACCTTCAGTCGCTTTTTTTTCTAACACCCAAGATCTCATATCTTTGATCCCTTATACCTTTTTTGAGAAATATTTTTTTTTAAATAATTTTTAATAGACAGTGTTAATATGAGTGTAACTGTACTTTGTAATGTATTTTTGAAGTGGTTTGTTCAAATTTTTATTTTCGGGAAAACAGTTAACCACAGCTCTGAGATCACAGTAAAGATTCCAGCATAAATCAAGATTGCGCTAGCGAAATCACAGGCGGCTAGATTACGAGTTTTTGTCGGTAAGCTGTGCGGTGCTAACGAGCCTCTTTTTCTCACCACTCACTTAAGACAACGCTAGTATTACAGGTTTTTCTAAACCCAGCGTTAGCCGCAAAAAAGTGAGCGGAGAGCAAAATTTAGCTCCACATCTCACCTCAATACCAGCGCTGCTTACGGTAGTGGTAAGCTGGCTAAACGTGCTTGTGCACGATTTCCCCATAGGAAACAATGGGGCTGAGCCGGCTGAAAAAAACCTAACACCTGCAAAAAAGCAGCGTTCAGCTCCTAACGCAGCCCCATTGTTTCCTATGGGAAAACACTTTTTATGTTTACACCTAACACCATAACATGGACCCCGAGTCTAAACACCCCTAATAAATTACATTTATTAACCCCTAATCTGCTGCCCCGACATCGCCGACACCTACATTATAACTATTAACCCCTAATCTGCCGCTCCGGACACCGCCACCACCTACATTATATTTCTTAACCCCTAATCTGCTGCCCCCAACATCGTCGCCACCTACATGATATTTATTAACCCCTAATATGCCGCACCCAACATCGTCGCCACCTGCTTTATATTATTAACCCCTAATCTGCCGCTCCGGACACCGCCGCCACCTACATTATACCTATGAACCCCTAATCTGCTGAGCCCAACATCGCCGAACCCTACATTATATTTATTAACCCCTACTCTGCCGTCCCAAACGTCGCCGCCACTATAATAAAGTTATTAACCCCTAAACCTAAGTCTAACCCTAACCCTAACACCCCCCCTAATTTAAATATAATTTTAAATAATCTTAATAAAATTACTACAATTAAATAAATTAATCCTATTTAAAACTAAATACTTACCTATAAAATAAAACCTAAGATAGCTACAATATAACTAATAGTTACATTTGTATCTATCTGAGGGTTTATTTTTATTTTACAGGCAAGTTTGTATTTATTTTAACTAGGTACAATAGTTATTAAATAATTATTAACTATTTAATAACTACCTAGCTAAAATAAGTACAAATTTACCTGTAAAATAAAACCTAACCTAAGTTACAATTACACCTAACACTACACTATAATTAAATTAAATCCCTAAACTAAATACAATTAAATAAAATAAACTAAAGTACAAAAAAACCCCCACTAAATTACAGAAAATAAAAAAATAATTACACATTTTTAAACTAATTACACCTAATCTAATCCCCCTAATAAAATAAAAAAGCCCCCAAAATAATAAAAATCCCTACCCTATACTAAATTACAAATAGCCCTTAAAATGGCTTTTTGTGGGGCATTGCCCCAAAGTAATCAGCTGTTTTACCTGAAAAAGAAAATACAATACCCCCCAACATTAAAACCCACCACCCACACCCAACCCTACTCTAAAACCCACCCAATCCCCCCTTAATAAAACCTAACACTTCCCCCTTGAAGATCACCCTACCTTGAGACGTCTTCACCCAACCGGGCACAAGTGATCCTCCAGAGGGGCAGAAGTCTTCATCCGATCCGGGCAGAAGAGGACCTACAGACGGCCAGAAGTCTTCATCCAGGCGGCATCTTCTATCTTCATCCATCCGGAGCGGGTCAATCTTCAATCCAGCCGACGTGGAGCATCCTGTTCAAACGAAGTCCAACTGAAGAATGAAGGTTCCTTTAAATGACGTCATCCAAGATGGCGTCCCTCGAATTCCGATTGGCTGATAGAATTCTATCAGCCAATCGGAATTAAGGTAGGACAAATCCTATTGGCTGATGCAATCAGCCAATAGGATTGAGCTTGCATTATATTGGCTGTTCCAATCTGCCAATAGAATGCAAGCTCAATTCTATTGGCTGATTGCATCAGCCAATAGGATTTTTCCTACCTTAATTCCGATTGGCTGATAGAATTTTTAAAGGAACGGCTGATAGAATTTTTAAAGGAACCTTCATTCTTCAGTTGGACTTCGTTTGAAGAGGATGCTCCGCATCGGCCGGATTGAAGATGGACTCGCCCCGCTCCGGATGGATGAAGATAGAAGATGCCACCTGGATGAAGACTTCTGGCCATCTGGAGGTCCTCTTCTGCCCGGATCGGATGAAGACTTCTGCTCCTCTGGAGGATCACTTATGCCTGGTTGGGTGAAGACGTTTCAAGGTAGGGTGATCTTCAACGGGGTAGTGTTAGGTTTTATTAAGGGGGGATTGGGTGGGTTTTAGAGTAGGGTTGGGTGTGTGGGTGGTGGGTTTTAATGTTGGGGGGTATTGTATTTTTCAGGTAAAAGAGCTGATTACTTTGGGGCAATGCCCCGCAAAAAGCCCTTTTAAGGGTGGTGGGTTTTACTGTTGGGGGGGTGTTTGTATTTTTTTTACAGGTAAAAGAGCTGATTTCTTTGGGGCAATGCCCCGCAAAAGGCCCTTTTAAGGGCTATTGGTAGTTTAGTTTAGGCTAGGGTTTTCTTTTATTTTGGGGGTGCTTTTTTATTTCTTAGATTAGGTGTAATTAGTTTAAAGATATGTAATTTGTTTTTTATTTTCTGCAATTTAGTGTTTTTTTTGTGATTTAGCTAATTTAATTTAATTTATTTAATTGTATTTAATGTAGGTAATTTATTTAATTGTAGTGTAGTGTTAGGTGTTATTGTAACATAGGTTAGCTTTTATTTAACAGGTACATTTTATTTATTTTAGCTAGGTAGTTAGTAAATAGTTAATAACTATTTAGTAACTATTGTACCTAGTTAAAATAAATACAAACTTGCCTATAAAATAAAAATAAACCCTAAGCTAGATACAATGTAACTATTAGTTATATTGTAGCTAGCTTAGGGTTTATTTTATAGGTAAGTATTTAGTTTTAAATAGGAATTATTTAGTTATTAATAGTGGGTTTTATTTAGATTTATTTCAATTATATTTAAGTTAGGGGGTTTAGGGATAGACTTAGGTTTAGGGGTTGATATGTTTATTATAGTGGCGGCGATGTCCAGAGCAGCAGATAAGGGGCTAATAAATGTAGATAGGTGGCGGTGATGTTAGGGACAGCAGATTAGGGGTTAATAATATTTAACTAGTGTTTGCGAGGCGGGAGTACGGCGGTTTAGGGGTTAATAGGTTTATTCTAATGGCGGCGATGTCAGGAGCAGCAGATTAGGGGTTAATAATTTTATTTTAGTGTTTGCGATGCGGGAGAGCCTCGGTTTAGGGGTTAATAGGTAGTTTATTGGTGTTAGTGTACTTTTTAGCACTTTAGTTATGAGTTTTATGCTACGGCTTTGTAGCATAAAACTCATAACTACTGACTTTAGAATGCGTTAGAAATATTGACAGGATAGGGTGTACCACTCACTTTTTGGCCTCCCAGAACAAACTCGTAATACCAGCGCTATGAAAGTCCCATTGAAAAAAGACTTTACGAAATTTACGTAAGTGGGTTTGCGGGAAGGCCAAAAAAGTGTGCTGTGACCCTATACCTGCAAGACTCGTAATACCAGCGGTAGTAAAAAAGCAGCTTTAGGAGCTGTTAACGCTGCTTTTTCACCTTACCGCAAAACTAGTAATCTAGCCGAAAGTGCTGGACTTTTTAATTAAAGCCTTTGTTATTCAGTTACTATTCCAACGATTTAACTGATACAGGTGTTTCTATTTTGCAAAAGGAGAATTCTCAAAAGAAGACTTTTCAAGCGCTTTGAGACTGATTGTATTTGCAATATTTAGTAATTTTATATTTTTTACACTTTTTGTATTTTTGCAATTGATTGAATATAGTACAATCAAACTAAAGAAATGACCGGTCATATTATGTAAATTTTAAAGAGAATTTTCTATCCAAAAAATCACTTTTTTTTCTGTTGTGAGTACAGGGAAGTATATGTAGCAAGGGTTTCAACTAGCGCTACACTAAAACACCTGTATTTTTCTGTTATTTGGATGTTATCTGTTTATGGTTATTTAACTGTTTATGCATTATTTATGGTTCTTATGTTTTGATATGTGTATAAATAAAGTTTAGCTGTGGCCTTTATAAGCCAAGTTATGTGTTTGTATTTATTGTGAATAATTGCATATATAGAGGCCCATTTATCAAGCTCTGAACGGAGCTTGAGGGCCCGTGTTTCTGGTGAGTCTACAGACTCGCCAGAAACAGCAGTTATGAAGCAGCGGTCTAAAGACCGCTGCTCCATATCCCTGTTCGCCTGCTCTAATGAGGCGGACAGGAATTGCCACAATTCAACCCAATCAAGTACGATCGGGTTGATTGACACCTCCCTGCTGGCGGCCCATTGGCCCTGAGTCTGCAGGGGGCAGCGTTGCACCAGCAGCTCTTGTGAGCTGCTGGTGCAATGCTGAATACAGAGAGCATATTGCTCTCCACATTCAGCGATGTCTGTCAGACCTGATCCGCACTGTCCGATCAGGTCCGACAGACATTTGATAATTCAGCCTTATCGGGTCAAGGTAGGCCGGTACATGTAATTACATGGGGAGGGCTTTTAACCCTTATTGAGGCATCTAGAAGGCGTGAAGTTTAGGTCATGGGGTGGGATTTCAGGAAGGGGGTTCTTAGGTGTAAGGAATGTGGCCTCTTTGATTTTGGAACCAACACATCAGAAGTAGCTCCCTCCCTATTATTTTTCATTGTTACAGCTTTTCTGGTAGGGTGGGGGTGCTTGCTGGGTGAATTTAACTTTAGGTTGATGGGGTGTACCTCCTGGTTTGCCAAGGAAGATTGAGTTTAAGTGATGAAGCTGAGTGGGGTTAATTTAGGCTAGCTGAGTGGGGTTAATTTAGGCTATGTGTGGGCAAGCACTGCTGGGTTATTTGGATTGTTTTAAGGTAATTAAACTATTTATGCATTATTTATGGTTCATATGTTTTGATATGTTTATAAATAAAGTTGAGCTGCAGCCTTTATAACCAAAGTTATGTGTTTGCATTTATTGCCTATATAGGGTCAAGATTAAGACATGCACACATAAATACACACACATAAACACCAACAGATATATACAAACACATAAGCTGTGTAGCACATACATGCATACACAGAAGGAGGCTTCAGAGGAAACTGCCTGAGTATGGTATGGGGAATACCTCAGGAGCAGCTGGGGAGAACTGTACAAATCTGCATTTTCTTGCTTCTGATTTGTTTCTTTTTTTCTGGTCCTTGTATTTTCAAATATAATAAAAATAATAATAAAAAATAAAAAAAGCAGACAAGCATGCCATGGTATATCAGCCGAGTGTCTGTACCCAGAGCTGTGAATGTGTTTTCGATAGTCCTCTAAAAAAATTACATGGCGTTGAAGACCATGACCTTGATTCCAATCTTTCTGTAATTCATGTTCGATATTTGAAAAACGTGATCTGCCTAATTTTTTTTTTTTTTATCAAAATGGTCACCATCATACAGAATCCAACACCGTGGAGCTTAAGTAATTCACATCCACTTAAAAACATCCAAAGAAAGATAGGGGGTAGAGAGGTAGGGAAGCACCCACTAAGAATGCCACAGGCTAAACTGCCTACTCAGCCTTATGCCACACAAAACATGATGGCAAGAGCCACAAAACTTGGTATGCCACATGGCACACAAAAAACATATAGCTAAGCAGCCATCTGTACAGAAGGAGGAGGACAAGGGGACACATAGCACCAAAAGATAGCAGACCAACATTCCCTACACGCTACTAGAAAGATTAAGACACAAGTTTCCTTATAATGAAAGCATTGCTTTAATTGAGGATATATTAAAGGGACACTGAATCCAATTTTTTTCTATCGTGATTCAGATAGAGCATGCAATTTTAAGCAACTTTCTAATTTACTCCTATTATCAAATTATTTTCATTCTCTTGGTATCTTTATTTGAAATGCAAGAATGTAAGTTTAGATGCCGGCCCATTTTTGGTGAACACACTGTGTTGTTCTTGCTGATTGGTGGGTAAATTCACCTGCCAATAAACAAGTGCTTTCCATGGGTCTGAACCAAAAAATAGCTTAGATGCAATCTTTTTCAAATAAAGAAAGCAAGAGAATGAATAAAAATTGATAAAAGGGGTAAATTAGAAAGTTGTTTAAAATTGCATGCTCTATCTGAACCCAAATTTTTTTTTTTCGTAATTCAGTGTCCCTTTAAATATCAAGAGGTTTTATTTGCAACAACTGACAATAAAGTCAGTGCATCTAGAAAAAATAGTGTGGGTGCTAAAGTCAGTAACAGCATGTGTAGTGTTGCATGCATCACAAAAGTATTAACTGCATAAAACATAGATTTTACAATTGTAAAGCAGTGGTAAATAATAAAACGGGCCTGTTACATAAGCATTCAAAGAAAACCAGTAAAGGCTGTCCTTTGAATATCCAATTTGTTAAGTGGGAGGAGATGTTGCAGAAAGCCACATTAACAGAGGCTATGAGAGGATTATCAGTACAGTACAGTGGTTACCATCCCTCTACCCTCAGGAAAATCACTAACATGTCACTTATACACACATCCTACATCATTTACCACATATACCTAAAAATCACAAGACATGCGCACAAAACATCACATACACCTCAGACGCACAATAGTTCACAATTAAAAATCATAAATCTCTTATAAATCGAAACACTAAAAACATTTTGATGAATGGAAAACATGAGTTTATCACTAAAATGCAAATCTAGACTGAAGTCTCACATAACCGCAAGGCTCACATGTTTTAAAACATGTCCTAAAACATTTTTCTACTGCACAGGTCATTATGCAAATACTAACCTTTGCCTTTTCCCTCTCTTGCAGATACAGCTATGCCTCATGGGTAAAAAATCCCACTAACATAGACCCAGATTACAAATTGTACAGTATAGCCGTAGCGTAAACACTGGTGAAATGGGGCCGTACCACTATTTCCATACCGCTGGTATTACAAGTCACCCTAAAACTTTATTTTGTTGTGCGATATGGTGCGGTAAGCCGCATACCACCCAATAACAAAGTTCTGACTTGGCATGCTCGTGCATGTTTTCCCCCATAGAGATCAATAGAGAAAAAATGTAGGAAAAAACCTACCGCATTTTCTCATTCCCCATTGAAGTCTATGGAGAATGTTTTGTAAAAACCACCGTCCCGCCACATTGCACCTACTAAAATAAACCTATTAACCCCTAAACCATGTCCCCCCACATCGCCAACACTAAATAAAGCTATTAACCTCTAAACCTAACAACCCTAACTTTAAAATAAAGTTACACTATAACTACCTTAAAATAATTTGAAATAAATAAAAACTAAACTTAAACTATAAATAAACCTAACATTACTATTTAAAAAACAAACAAAAGATACCAAAAATAAAAAACCTGAATTGCAATATTTAAAAATCCTAATACTACGAAAAAAAATAACAACTAACATTACAAAAAAATAACAAACTCTAAAATTACAGAAAATAACAAAATATATCATTACAGAAAATAACAAATTCTAAAATTTCACAAAAAAAACTAAATCTAACTTTTCAGAAAAAAAAAAAAAAATTATCCAAAATAAAATAAATTAATCCTAATCTAATACCCCATTTAAAATAAAAAAGCGACCCCAAAATAAAAACACCCCCTAATCTTACAATAAACTAACAGTAGCCCATGCCTTTTGCAGGGCATTTCCCTAAAGAAATCAGCTCTTTTATACAAAAAATACAAACAGTACAAACCCCACCCACCCAACCCCACAAAATAAAAAAGACCTAATTTGTATGGGCATTGCTCTTAAAAGGGCAATCAGCTCTTTTAGTGCCCATGAAAATAAAAAAGCCCTAATCAAAAAAAAAAAAAAAACACCCCCCAAAAAACTAACACTTACCCCAAACTAGGAACTCACCATTCCTGAAGTCCTGAAGGTCTTCTTCCAGGTAGCTCCATCTGCATCCAGCGCGGGACCATCTTTAAAGAGTTTATATGCACCTTGGAAATACGTATGATCTTGTCTTGAGCCTGGCAGCCCCCCAGAATGTCCACACGCCCATCATCAGCTTCTGCCTCCTTCTCCACAACCACCGCCTGAGGTACTTCCTCAAAAGTAGCTTGTGCTGCACCAGATTGTGCAAACAACAACATGCACCTGTAATTTGAGTACTACAAACTTGCACTCAACTGTGGTTTGCACCTCCATTTGGGCTCTTTCTGTTGAACTTGGATGTGCATGTGCAGCCAGGCCCAATATCCATATCCTTCACCACCTAGGGTAGGGGAAAAACAGTCAGTGTGAGGTCACATCAGAGAAGGAAGAGGGAGGGTGATACCCATATGAGCAGTAGACCATATGCAGGACAAGTTGGTAAGGATGGGAGGGCATTGGGCAGCATGCATATCAGACAGTGCCACATTGCATGAGTGTAGTGGCTGTAAACATGGACCATTGTAGTGTGGAATGGATTAAGTTAGATATCTTATATAAACATGCAACATGTGGTTATTCTAGATGGCTGTATGGCTTGTGAGCATTCACAATAAATGATGGCTATAGCTAGTCATCATTACTGCAATGTGAGGTGTTTAGTGTGGCCATATCAATTAATAATTTCCTTGCTGCAATGCATGTGTGGTGATGCAATACTAGCTATCTGCAGTCATGTATCTATTGTTAAAAGGTGTGTTTGAGATTATATTTAGCATGCACGTGAGAGCTGAAGGTGGCAGGAAAGGTTGTGATGAAGCAAAGAAGGGTATGATTGCAAGTAGTGAGAGTTGAATGGAGTGCAGATCTTAGCTTGCATAGATAGCTGAGGTTTGTAAGGGCAAAGAATGAGAGCCAAAGCCGCTTCGTGTATGAGGTGACTTACCCAGCAACCATTCCTGAGGGAATTCACCAGCCTAAAACCTGTCAAAGAGAGCAGAGTAATTTAGGATATATGAGTCACAAATACTGCTTTGACACTCTATAAGCATTTAAAACATTAGCTGTATTTTACACTACTTACACATTGAGAGTAGACGCATCTGTGGATCCTGTATAGTGCGTCTTGATCTTGGGGTGGCATGAGTGTTAAATTAAAGCAATATATGACACCCAGGACATTGGGCAATCCTCATTGTAGCTAGAAGTTACTCTTCACACAATGCCAGACCACAGGAGTTTAGGAAAAGGAAATAAACCTGTGGAAGCGAGTATGGAGGGTGGTCAGGAAACTGGGCAGCACCTTGAAGAATGTAGATTGTTTCATTCAGCTGTCCAAAAATGTATGAAACTTAACATCCATGCCAACACGGGTACTGACCAAGGATAACTTGCCACAAACTTGTAGCAAATTTTTGGTAACTTAATGCAAGTTTTCATTGGCAAGTCTGTTCACTTGTAGCATAATTGCAGCATAAGTTCTAGTTGACACTTTTTAAACTTGCAGCAATTTTGCCTGGCATGTCTCTAGCAAGAGGACAGGGAATGTACAATTTAGTGACATGTTTACAGCAAGAGCTCTGCAAGTCTGTTGCCAATTTGTGGCAAGTCAACAGCAAGAGCTTTGCAAGTCTGCTGCAAATTTCTGGCAAGTCAATAGCAAGAGCTTTGCAAGTCTGTTCAACAGCAAGAACTCTGCAAGAGGACAGGGAATGTACAATTTAATGACATGTTTACAGCAAGAGATCTGCAAGTCTGTTGCCATTTTTTTACAAGTCAACAGCAAGAGCAAGTCTGCTGAAAATGTCTGGCAAGTCAATAGCAAGGGGGGCAATTTATTAAGCTGCTCCTTAACTCATCCATCACCTCCATAACCTGTCCGCCTGCTCTGAGTCGGTGGTCAGAAATCAACCCGATCGAATACGATCGGGTTGATTGACAACCCCTGCTAGCGGCCGACTAGCCACTAATCTGCAGTGGGCGGCATTGCACCAGCAGTTCACAAGAACTGCTGGTGCAATGATAAATGCCGACAGCGTATGCTGTCAGCATTTATCGATGTGCAGCGGACATGATACGCTACATTGTATCATGTCCGCTCGCACTAAATTGACCCCTATGAGCTCTGCAAGTCTACAGCAAATTTCTGACAAGCCAACAGCATGAGCTTTGGAAGTCTGTTACAAATCTCTGACAAGTCAACAATAAGAGTACTGCAAGTCTGTAGCATATCTCGGGCACGTATGTCACAATTAAGAGCAGTGTCTGCCACAAGAGCACAGTAAATTTACTATTTAATGTAAATTTTATTTACAGATTAATAATACAATAATAAGAAAATGTTTTCCTTTCAAAAGATTATTAATGTAAGGTATTTTATTAATTAAATTGTTTTCAAAGTACATTATATGAGATAATATATTAATATTTAACACTAATATTATGTCAGGTAATATATTAAGTTAATTACTTTAGGGATTCTTATATTAAAGTTATATTATAAAACTATTATCTTTATCTCAGGTACAGTAGGACCCCTTTTTACAGCACACCCCTTTAAGGTGTTCCGCTTATACATCAGTCTTCACTTCTTCCCATGTTCATTATGTGCAATGCTTTTAGTGGTTTTCGGCAGTGGTTTTAATTTAACAAACTGCACTTGTTGGGAAATCACCAACCTAGAAGGTAAACAAGGAAAATCATATACATTTTTTATTGAATCCATACTTTTACTGAATTGAATAAACTAGTCCTCGGCTTTCCCGGTAAATGTGATGTGTTAACCTCAATACTGTATGAAGATAGAAATATTCATGGAAAAAGGTTTAAAAAATCACTCCATAAAAACAACAGCAATTAGAAAAGTAAAAAAACTATTAGGCTGCAAATGTTCCAGGTTTTGAAACATTTTAACTATTACATTGTTTTAAATCAGAGAATAACTTCTCTTAACTTATAGGCCAAGGGTACAAGTATTATGCAAACACACGATAATTTTAACAGAATAATAAAAATATAATCTGATGTCTATCTTCAATCTTCATCTGTGCTATAATCTTGAATTTGGCACCTACCTGTAAAATTAAAAACAAATATTACATAAACTTGTGCATTTTGTCTTGATTGCTTACTCTACAGCAGAACTTTATAGAACTAAGAAGAGAATTTGGCAAAAGGTATAACACTTATCTTTATTTCAACCACAAGGTTGTGATGAAAAATTAAAAAAATAAAAACATTTTAGACAGAATAGTTTCTTCAGGAGTAATTATGCCATAAATTCTTATGTCAATGCAATTTTAGCTAGATATTAAAATATTTGGCCATGGTCCTCATCAAACAGATTTGGTGTCACTAGCTGCTCTTGGGATGCTTAGAACTTATACTTTAATGCAAAGACATTTTTTTCTTTAGATATTATTTATATTTTACTTCTCTAGAAATCAATTTAAACTGGTTTGGTGCCCTCTGTTTTAATTTTGAGCTTTGGGAGCCGAATTGTCAAGCTCTGAATGGAGCTTGATGCCCCTGTTTCCGCGCGAGCCTTCAGGATCGCCGGAAACAGCAGTTATGAAGCAGCGGTCTTAAGACTGAGTCTGCGGTCTATACGATCGGGTTGATTGACACCCCCTGCTAGCAGCCGCAAATCTGCAGGGTGCGGCATTGCACAAGCAGTTCTGGTAAACTGCTTGTGTAATGTTAAATGCCGACAGCGTATGCTGTCAGTATTCAGCGATGTCGGACAGACATTGATAAATTGGCCCCTTGGTCTTGTTCCTAAACATTTGGAGCTGAAAGAGCGAAGGTCACAATGTGGTGACTAAATGTAGCGCCAATCATCAAGCTCTACCCATGTTGCTGAACCAAAAATGGGCTGGCTCCTAAGCTTACATTCCTACTTTTCAAAGAAAGATACCAAGAGAACGAAGAAAAAATTATAATAGGAGTAAATTAGAAAGTTGCTTAAAATTGCATGTTCTATCTGAATCATGAAAGAAAAAAATTAGGTTTCATATCCCTTTAATCCCTTTAGGGAGGTTAAACACACACTAGCGCAAGGTTGTTTGGTTTGAAATAGCATGTTCTAAGTTAGAGCATGTAATGTTTGGCCCTTTAAAGAAAAATATAGGGCTAGATTACAAGTGGAGCACTAAATATTGCTTGCGTGCTAGCGATATTAGCACTCCACTTTTTAATACCAGTGTACAAAGGCAAAAGGGGGTAAGTAGTGCAGCAATGGGCATAATTTTTAAATAAATATGTATATATATAATATATATATATATACATACATATATATTTATGTGTTAATATGTGTATATACACATATATATATATATATATATATATATATATATATATATATATATATATATGTAGAAACGCATATACAAATATATATTTACATTGCGGTCTATGGGAACTCACAGTTCCCATAGACCACAATGTAAAGGCACTTTACAGTGGTCCCCACTCCCATCAACTTTAAGGCCCCAAAACTGTCTAGTGCATTTATTTTTTATAAAAAAAATGCTAGATTTTTTTTTAATAAAGAACTATAATGCCCTCTATTTTGAGAGCATTTGGGGTACCAGCCACTTATAATGGCTGGTTAATTATCGTGCTCCCGCAAACGGGCACATTTGCAATAATTTAGCGCTCCACTTGTAATCTAGCACATATTGTTTTACATTTAGCTGCATGTTGCAGAATCACTGAAAACTGCAAAGGGAGCAGTCATGTTGGAGTTTAAATATGGGTGGTACCATTTGTTGTTATTGAGACAGGGGCATTCCTATGTTTTAAGGGTGTTTTATTATTATTACTTGACTCCTGTCACAAAGACTTGTGTCACAAAGAAGCACCCCTATCAAATTGGGACATTCCTTTCAAAAGGTCAGCTCTATCTAAGCACAGAGAAAACACCAACATGGCTGCTATGTTTGTGATCATGGGGAGCAACAGGAAAGTGAATAAAACACTCTGCTGTATCATATCCATATAAGCATGTTGTATAATCAGAAATAGAATAATTTAAAGAGATATGACTCAGTTGGGTGATTTAAACAAGAAAAAAACTTTACTACTCACCTGTGACCACAAACATTTATTTTGTGGTCAGTAATGTCTTTATATACCCTTATTTCTGTAATGGAAAAGAAAAAAAAAATAAATGAGTATAAGTTAGATATGCAAAAATAATATAGATAATAATTAGGGATGGGCGAATGTTTCGCAACATTCGAAAAAGGAAACAAATGTTAACACATTTGTTCGTTCAAATCGAATTTTGAATGTTTACATAACATTCTAACATTCGATTTTCGAATGTTCGGTTTCAAATTTTACGATTACATTTGAAAATATTAATTTTGAAAAATTCAAATTTATATTTGTAATAGTATTTCTAATGCTTTCTTTAAATGTAATATTCAAATTATGCAATATTCAAATTAGAAAAATTCGAATTTACATGTTTGTAATAGTATTTCTAATGCTTTCTTTAAATGTAATATTCGAATTATGCAATATCCTATATAGAAACATTCAAAATTATATATTTGTATCTATTATGTATCAATTTTCTAGATTCCCTACCACATGAACTATTGAACTTCTGAATAGTATTTGTTAAATAGAATGTTAAATTCGAAAATTTCTAATGTGGACATTCGATATAATTATAAACATTCAAATTCGAAAGTGACATTCAAAAACTGTAAATAGCATTCGATTATAGAATTTTTAAGAATATTCGTTCGTATCAACATTCGGATTTATAATTTGAATTTTAGTAATAACATTCGTTCTAACATTCGAATTCGGAAATTTACACATTCGCCCATCCCTAATAATAATATATGAAGATAATGAAGTCTGTTCAGCCATAGTTTGTCTCCTGATAAAGCGGCATGATACACTTTGAGATTATAATGTGAATTATTTAATTATACATAATAAAACAACTTTGCATTATACTTTCATTATTCATTTTGTCCCCTTTTCCTTTAATGTAATGGTTTATACAAAAGTTTTTCAGTGGCCAAATTTCACCACCATTTTTCCTATTTGGTGGAGCTAATCCTGATGTATTTCATGTGAGACACTAGTCACTTCACACTGTCCATACAAGTCTTTTGGTCGGTAAGAGATATACAAATCTGACCAATTATTATGTCCATGAGATGCACATTAGTTCTGACAGTAGTCTACCTAAAGAGGATAAAGCTGAATTTGAGAACTTACCAATTTGTTGCTCAGACATTTCGTTCTTTTGAAATTATCATCACATTTTCATATCCCGCCAAGCACTTGAGACACAAATGACTCAAAATGACTGCATCATATTCATCTTCTCCTTTAGGTTTAGTTCTCTAGGCTGTGGTTGCCGACGTTTCCACCATTTGATCCAGTCTGCCATTAATGTCCACCATAAACTACCAAAAAAACTTAAATGGAATCAGTGTTATTCAGTCAAACTATCGTGCTCTATCTCGAGATGCCCAGGTGTGGTTGATAATTGCTCTCCATCTGACCCTATCAGAATGAGATTATTTCCCCCCCTATGATTAGGGTTTACAGTTTTCACAATAGTTAAGAACATGTTTTTTAGATTTGATCTTACATTAAGGTAACATAATGTAAAGCAAACAGAAATTTAAAAAAAATGGTTAAACCAAAAGATAATTATTATTAATTCAAGTAATGTCATTAAACGTATAATCATATCAAATGAGTACATAGAAGTCTAAATAGATTGACAGATGTTAAAGGGACACTAAACCCAAATTTTTTTCTTTCATAATTCAGTTAGATAATACAATTTTAAACAACATTCGAATTTACTTCTATTATCTAATTTGTTTTATTTTTTAGATATCCTTTGTTGAGGAAATAGCAATGCATATGGGTGAGCCAATCACAAGAGGCATCTCTGTGCACCCACCAATCAGCAGCTACTGAGCCTATCTAGATATGCTTTTCAGCAAAGAATATCAAGAGAATGAAACAAATTGGATAATAGAAGCAAATAGGAAAGTTGTTTAAAATTGCACGCTCTTTCTAAATCATGAAATAAAAAATTGGGGTTTCATGTCCCTTTAAGTACTTTTACAGATAAAAGTTTTTTTCTGTTCCTTTGTTTTTCTTAGACAGAATGCCACAATATTTTTTTAAATATCTCTTTTTACTGGACAATATAAATTATTATTTTAATTACTAAGGGCTAGATCACAAGTCATGAGTAAGCCACAAGTAAACTTAACTCATGCTGCAGTAAAACTTACCATCTCCGTAGACTTGAATAGAGTCAGTAAATTTACTATAGCAGGAGTTGTTTACTCATGACTCGTGACTTGGGTTGCCAGCTTCCACCACAAAAATAATGGGGAATCTGTCGGTGACTGGACAAAATGGTAATTGGAGTCACACAGTGCTCCCCTAAAAGCTTTACTTTAGCCCTTACTCGATCCCAAAATGTATATTTTTAACATCTGAGCAATAATTTTACATATTAGCTGCCAGTAACAAACAAATCATTTTACCTCTGGCTGCCAGTAACATATGTAAACAGAAGTGATTTAACTCTGTTGACTGACCCTCACTTTTGCTCAATATTTTTAATGCATTTAAGCGCAAGAAGCTTTTTATATTTAGCAAGCACTCATGAACTAAACTAAATTAAAATGTCCAGTATTTTTGTAAAGATTTTACTGGACAGTCTGCTAAAATACTGGATACTGATATTAAAGACACTGTTAACAAGGATATTTTTGCTTACCTTTATTTAGTATTATAAACCATTAGTTCTTAATCTAATTTTCTTGTTGCAAGTGTTTTAATTTTAATTTAAGTTAAAGATTTACAAAAAGTAAATTAAAACATTTGCAGCAAGAATATTAGATTAAAATCCCTATTGCCTAAAAAATATACGCCTAGATTACGAGTTTTGCGTTCGTGTTTTAACGCCGAAAAAATGGCTATTTCAGCATTAAAACAGCAATGCAGCCATTACGAGTCTTGTCGGTATAGCTGTACCGCAAGCACTTTAGCCTGTAATGCAACGTCAGTCCCGCACATGAAAAAATGACGTCTTTTTTCATGGGATTCCCATAGTGCTACCATTACAAGTTTTGTGGTGAGGCTAAAAAACTTAGGTTTCACCCTATACCGACACGATCTGTACCGCAATCTGAGAGCAGTAGTTATGAGTTTTACGCAACAAAACTGTTACACAAAACTCATAAATAAAGTGTTACAAAGTACACTAACACCCATAAACTACCTATTAGCCCCTAAACCGAGGCCCTCCCGCATTGCAAAAACTATATTAAACATATTAACCCCTAATCTGCCGCTCCCAACATCGCCGCCGCTAATAAAATTTATTAACCCCTATTCCACCGCTCCCGAGATCGTCACCACTTTACTAAAGTTATTAACCCCTATTTCTCTGCACCCCAACATTGCCCACACTATAATAAAGATATTAACCCCTATTCCGCCGCTCCCCGACATCGCCGCCACTAAATAAAGTTATAAACCCTTAAGCCTCTGGCCTCCCACATCACTACCACTAAATAAACTTATTAACCCCTAAACCACCAGCCCCCCACCTCGCCAAAAACTAAATTAAACTAATAACCACTAAACATAACAACCCCCTAACTTTACATTAAAATTACAAGATCCTGATCTAAAAATAAATAAAAACTTACCTGGGAAATTAAAAAAACTATGTTTATTCTATAAATTAACCTAATAACTATTAGACTAAAATTAAAATAACTACAAATTAAATATATTAAATTACTCCTAACTCCTAAACACTTCTTAACATTAAATTACTCCTAACACTACTAAAAAAATTAAATCTACAATTACAAAAAATAAAAAATACTAAATTACAAAAAATAAAAAAAATACTTAAGTACAAGAAATAAACACTAAATTACGAAAAATAACAAACAAAATTATCCAAAATAAAACAATTACACCTAATCTAATAGCCCTATCAAAATAAAAAAGCCCCCTAAAAGAAAAACACCCCCTAGCCTACAATAAACTACGAATAGCCCTTAAAAGGGCCTTTTGTAGGGCATTGCCCTAAATAAATCAGCTCTTTTACCTGAAATAAAAAACCAAAGACCCCCAACAATAAAACCCACCACCCAACCAACCCCCCAAAATAAAAAAACTAACTCTATAAAAAACTAAGCTACCCATTGCCTTGAAAAGGGCATTTGAATGGGCATTGCCCTTAAAATGGTATGCAGCTCTTTAAGAAATGCCCAATAGCCCTAATCTAAAAAAAAACACCCCAAAAAAAACTTTAAAAACCTAACACTAACCCCTCTTTAGGTACTGTCAGTTGCTGAAGTCCGGCTTGAACACTCTTCATCCCAGCGGCTCCATCTTCATCCAGACGGCTCCATCTTCATCCATCGAGGGACCGGCATCTTCTTCATCCCTGCGGAGGCGGAGCGGTCGATGTGCGGTGGCGGAGGTCCAGGCAAAGGTTCAGGTGAAGGTCCAGGCGGAGGTCCATCGATCTGACATGGAGGTCCTGTGCACACTGAGGATTCAAATGCAAGGTACCCTTTTTATACTGGGGGTACCATTGCATTCCTATTGGCTGAAAAAAATTAAATTCTAACACGCTCTCCCCATTGATGTCTATTTTAAGTATGTTAAAGTTAGGGGGTGTTAGGTTTAGTGTTAGGGTTACGGTTAGGGTTAGCTTTAGGGTTAGGTTTAGGGGTTAATATAGTTAAATTTAGGTTGTTGCAATGTAGGGGCGGGGCTGGCAGTTTTAGGGGTTAATAGGTTTATTTAGTGTTAGTGATGTGGGAGGCCAGAGGTTCAGGGGTTAAAGGGACAATAAAGTAAAAAAAAAAATCATGATTTAAATAGGGCATGTAATTTTTTTTTAATAATTTTTATTTGTGATCCAAAACATTGTTTAAAGACAAAGTAATACATTTGTTATCATGCACAGTGAAAAAAACAAAAGATATTAAAGCATAATATAGTCCAGCAATTTTACATAAATTAATTTACACTAGAGATGGGCGAATGTGTAAATTTTCGAATTTCGAATGTAGAACGAATGTTATTACTGAAATTCGAATTATAAATCTGAATGTTGATAAGAATGAATATTCTTAAAAATTCTATAATCGAATGTTATTTACAGTTTTCGAATGTCACTTTCGAATTAGAATGTTTATAATTATATCGAATGTCCACATTCGAAAATTTCGAATTTAATATTCTATTTAACAAATACTATTCAGAAGTTCAATAGTTCATGTGCTAGGGGGAGGAATCTAGTAAATTGATACATAATAGATACAAATATATAATTTCGAATGTTTCTATATAGAATATTGCATAATTTGAATACTACATTTAAAGAAAGCATTAGAAATACTATTACAAACATATAAATTCGAATTTTTTGAATTTGAATATTGCATAATTCGAATATTACATTTAAAAAAAAAAAGCATTAGAAACACTATTACAATCTAAATTCGAATTTTTCGAAAAGAATATTTTCGAATGTAATCATAAAATTCGAAACCGAACATTCGAAAATCGAATGTTATGTATACATTCAAAATTCGATTTGAATGAACGAATGTGTTAAAATTCGTGCCGTTTTTCGAATGTTGCGAAACATTCACCCATCCCTAATTTACACAATGCTGTATTGATTCAATTTAACATACATGCATAAAGTTATATTTTATACTATTCAACGTATTGGTACAACATAATCATTTATTCTCTAACAATGTTTTGGGGGTTTTCTTTTTCCCTACCCCTTCCCTCTCCCCCCTCCCCCTGTGCGGAGCAAAACAAACAAAACAAAAAAAAAAGGAAGAAAGAAGAGAGCTTATTCCCATTTACCCCCTTCCTCCCTCCCAATAGTCTACCAGTTCCCTAGTAAAACAATTTCTGTGTTTTAAAAAGGGAAGATTATATGATTTATTTCTGTAGAAGAGAATATTTTTTAAAAATACTGCCCAATTGTTAAAGAACTTTTTAATATCATGCTCATTATCTATATTCATGTCTCTTTGTTCTAGTATGCATTGCTTTTTCATGCAATTTTTAATTTCGGAGACGCTTGGAATTGTTCGGCTCTTCCATTTTTTTTACAAATTAGATATCTGGTAGCAAGAATAGTAGATATTACTACTTTTTTCACTGTTTTGTTTACCAGGCTCTTTCTTTAAGCAAAGTATTATCTGATATAGTGTCAGAGAAAGAGGGGCTATCTTTAGTACGTTCTTTAACCAGTATTCCACCTTAGTCCAGAGGTTTTTTATTTTTGGACAATGCCATACCATATGTAAGAAATCAGCTGCAGGTTATGAACATTTAGGACATTTATTGAATCCTAGATTAGCAAATCTGAAGATTGGGGCAATAGACATATGGACAATGCCATTCCTGGTTAATACAAGCCAGTCCTCCAATTTTCCCAATCCCCAGTTCCAGCCTGCTTCTTTGACTAGCTCTAGAGCAAAGTGGCTTAATTGCAAATATGCAAAAAAGTCTTTATTGGGCAAGCTGAATTCAGTTTTCAGTTCCTGAAATGTTTTAATATATCTCCTCTCTTTATTTATTATTTGATATACCCTATTTAATCCGGCAGTATGACACTTTCTAAAAACCTCAGTGTATACCTGCTTGAAATGTAGGGTTTCCTAATACAGGTAAATAAGAGGAGGCTCTACTATTGATTGAAAGAAGATTTGTTATTTTATGCCATGCCTTGAGTGGATTAAGAATTGTTTTGAGTCTCTTGATTTCTGTCAGAATTTCCTTTGGCACTGAGTGAATTAGTGCAGATAAAAGATAAGGATTGCAGACATTAGTCTCAAGTTCATTATTTAAAACATAGTTATTAGACGAGATCAAATCTGTTACTATACGAGCAAGGAAGCAGAGATTATATAACCTTATGTCAGGTAATGCAAGCCCTCCACACTCTCTTGGCACTGAGAGTTTCATAAAAGAGATCTTTGATATTTTCTTCTGCCAGAGAAACTGTATAAGTGAATTATTAATTGAACGAATATCTTTCCCTAAAATAATTATTGGTGTATTTTGAAGGATATAGAGCAGTTTTGGAAGGAGGGCCATTTTAAATAATGCAATCTGGCCAGAGAGTGATAATGGTAGATTTTGCCAGATCTTGAGTTTTTCTTTAATCAGTTTCACTACTGGGGGGATATTAAGGTTATACAGATCCACAGTTTTAACCGGGATATAAATCCCTAGATATTTAAAGGAGTCCGTAACTAGTCGGAAAGGAGTGCTTAGTATAGAGTTATTATTTTTCCTGAGCCAGAATATTTCAGATTTTGTCATATTTACTTTATATCCAGAGAAAGAACCAAATTGGTCCATTATCTGGAAAAGCTTTGGCATATTCTATTTGGTGTTTGCCATATACAAAAGCAGGTCGTCCGTATATAACCCAATTTTTATATCAAAGTTATGAATTTTTATGCCATCGAGACAATGCCTTATTTTAATTGCCAAAGGTTCTATGGCAATGTCAAACAGAAGCGGGGATAGAGGGCAGCACTGTCGCGTCCCTCTACCCAATAAAATGGGGAGGGAGACATTGTTGTTCACTATCAATCTTGTGGAGGGTTGACTATATAGATTTCCTACAAAGTCCAAAAATTTACCTCCAATGCCGAAATGCCTTAGTGAGGTGTTTATATGCTCATAAAAAATTGAGTCAAAGGCTTTTTCGGCATCTATTGATATAATGGCAAGATCAGGTGCGCCCTCTCCCCCGCTGTCTGAACCAGGCAAGGTCTCAAAATATTCTGTCACAACCAGGACCGCTCTGATTTTTGCAGCAGAGTTCCCTTTGTTTAAGAATCCTGATTGATTAGTGTGAATGATTTTTGAAAGAGCCCCTTGAAGTCTGGATGCTAGAATCGCGGTTAAAATTTTGTAATCGGAGTTCAGGAGAGCTATTGGTCTATAAGATTACTTGCAGGTGGGATTTTTTCCTCCTTTAAGTATCAAAGTTGTGTAAGAATGACAAAAGGAGGGCAGGATCAATTTACCATTGATGTAAAAACTATTAAAAAGAGTACAAAGGTGCGGGGCGACTTCACTAGACAAGATCTTGTAAAATTCACTAGGAAGACCATCCGGGCCTGCTGCTTTGTTTGAGGATAGTTTAGATATTGTTTTCTCAACCTCTTCCATAGAAATAGGAGCATTGAGACTATTAGACATTTCTGATGTCAGTGTAGGATGCGTATTTTCACTCCAGAAATCCATAGATTTCTGTATATCACTTGTTTTAGACGTGTACAGCTCCCGATAGTATTCATAAAATGCATCCAAAATATCGTCAGATTTTAAAAGATACTTCCCTTTGTGCTGAAGTTTATCTGTAACTGATTGTTTTTTCTCACTTTTAACTAGTTTGGCCAGCATTCTGTCAGATTTATTGCCAAATCTATACATTTTGACCTGGATTTTTAACTCTCTTTGTGCTTCTTGGGATAATACAAAAGTATCCCTTTCATTTTTTGCTCTAACATATTTTGCCCAATTTAAAGGAGTTTTATCAAGTAGGTATTGATTGTAGGAGTAAATCAGGAATTTGCACAATTCCTTTTCTCTAGACCTAATCTTCTTAAGTAAGGCAGCGCTATATGCAATCATTTCCCCTCTCATCACTGCTTTCGCAGTTTCCCAGAATATTTCAGGGCGGTTCAAATAATCTTCGTTGAAATGTGCATATTCCTTATATTTATTTGTAAGCCATTTTTTAAATTTTAAATCAGACACCAGATAATAAGGAAAAAAGAAACGTGATGAAGTAGAGTGTGAGTGTAAGGGCTGGAGATCAAGAAAGATAGGTGCATGATCTGAAAGTAAAATTGACATTATTATAGATTTCACCCCTATTGTAGATATTCGTTCATCAATCAAGAATATGTCGATTTTGGAGAGTGTTTTGTGCACCTTAGAAAGGCAAGTAAAATTCTGGACAGAAGGGTTCTGAAGCCTCCATATGTCTCGTAGTGCTAGATTCTGCATGATCTTTTTAAACATCTTGTATTCCAAATTGTCTTTTTTTTTGTTTCAACTGTTTGACATCCCGTCTTAGCCTGTCTATTGGGCATTGTGGTGCCATATTGAAATCACCACCAGTGATCAAATAGCCCTCCGTATATGATAGGAGTTTAGACTGGAGAGTGTTCCAATACTCTGGATCGAATACATTGGGGCCATATGTATTACACAACGTATATATCCTCTGAGCAATCTTCATCTTCAACAAGACATATCTCCCCCCCGGATCGGCCTCAAAGTGTACAACTTCAGAGATTATTTTTTTCCCTATTAATATTACTACCCCCTCTCTTTATCTTTACCCAGGATGTTTTTAATTTTAAAGATTCTTCTGCAGTTAGATGAGTTTCCTGGATAAAGCCTATATAAGTTTGGGCTTTCTATAGCTGAGTAAGAATAGCCTTCCTTTTGATAGGCGTAGATATACCTCCTACATTCCAGGACACTATTTTACATTTATCACCCCGTACAGTCATTTATACAATAAGAAAAGAGGGAGGGAGACAGAGAGGGAAGGGAGAGGGAAAGAAAAAAAATATTAATACTTCTCCACACAGGGGGAGATTTAGACCCATGACTCTTGCCTGCCAAAGGACACGGGCCTTCCATAAAATAAAGACCTGCATTTTTTATTTATTCTTTTATTATTCTTTCCAAAGTTATATAGTTCTAATATTCTATTGTTGGACTGATGAGTCAAGTGTATTAAAGAAATTTTCAGCCATATGGGCTTCTTCAAAGAAGTGTGTTACCTCCTTCACTGTGACCTTAAGTTTATAAGGATAGATTATGGTTGCTTGATACCCTTTTTGTATGAACTTAGAACAGATAGGGGCAAGCTCCCTTCTTTTTGCTGCTGTATAGGCTGTAAAATCTTGGAACATAAGAATTGTAGCCCCTCCGATACTGACTGTCTGCTGTCTGCGATAATGCTGAAATAAAGTAAGTTTATCTTGGTAATTTAGTAGCCTTGCTATAACAGGTCTAGGTCTAGTTCTGCCTTTGTTGTCTGCACGGGGTGGACCAAGTCTGTGTGCTCTCTTCAACTAAGATAGGTTGGTAGGTAGGTGATATCTTTTAAATTTTAGGTAATGTTTCTGATATGAAGGATACAAGGTTTTCATATTGTTGTTCCTCTGGAAGACCTATAATTCTTATATTATTCCTTCTGGAGCGATTTTCTAGGTCCTCTAACCTATTTTGACTTTTTTGTATGTTAGTATTTGCAGCTTCCAGTTTGGAACTATGTGATGTTATTAGGTCTTCCAGGTCCGACACCCTTTGTTCGGCTTCTTGTAATCTATTAGAAAACTGCCGAACTTCCTGCGTTAATGAAAGAATAGCTTGCCTGATTTCAGTTCTGAGAGCATCAAATTTAGGAGAAAGAGCATCGGAAATACTAGCAACCAGGTTTTGAATATTTGTTGCTTCCTGCATTACTGATGCGTTTGCCAAGGTTGATTGTATATCCGTGATGGTCTCTTGATTGTTCTTCAATTTCCTATCCCTCTGTCTGGCTGCCATGGCTGGAGAAGGAATCTTGGGTGCGGTGTGAAGGAATTTGTCCATGTGCCAAGAAAAAAAGTGAAAAGAAATATTGCCGTAGCGTGTGAATTAATACAATTAATTATACGGTGAAGGAAGTTGTGAAGTTAGAAGAGGTGAATTAGGCCTCCAATTTATCAAGTGAGGAGGGGTATGTGACAAGTGATGGTCAAGTGAGGGAGAAAAAAAAAAAAGTGAAGAAATAGGGGAGTGTTTTTATTGACTATGTGAGAGGTCTAGCCGCGGAAGCGAGAGACAGGGGATATTCTTTAATTTGAACTGTGTGAGCGACGTCACGTTAAAATGCACAAAAATATCAGCAGAATAATCACTTAAGGATCCCCTAGATTTCTGGGGTAGGGTATATATGATAAAAAAATTGATTTTTGAAAGGCGCTAGCAATATAACCTATTTTAAGTTTTACTGTGGTATTATTTCTTTCCTTTCCTTTTCCTATCCTCCCTCCTCCCTTCTTCTCTCCTTTCCCTTTCTGATTTATTTTTATAATTTGTGCGAAACTACACCTCAGAAAGATTATTACTTTAAATAACTTTCCGTTTACCTTAGAAAATAGTAGAGTAAATCTATTTAATAAATAGAGTGCTTAGGCTATTTATTTCAATAGAGCCTTAATATTATGTAGCTTAAGTAAAAGCAATATACTTTAAAGACAGGTAAGTATACTCAGATAGCCTATCTAGATAATTCAACAGCTGGTCATTCTTGGTTATGATTCAATATCCTCAGAGAGAAGGAGGATTCTATTTTTTAAGGAAAACTAATAGATAACATAGTTACAGTTCTAAGTTTTAGATATATTATATTTATTAGCAACCTGAACAGTTATACACATTCAAAATTGAAATCTTTGATTTATCCTAGGTAATTTATCTTTTTCTTTTTCCCCTTCCCTTCCTTTCTCCCCCCCCCCCCTGCCTTCCCTTCTCCTTCCCCAGGGGTGAGGATATACAGACTCCCAGATAATGCAGGGAAGGTTTTCCACTGTTACAATGTTTTAACTCTTAAACAACAAAGGAGAAAAGCAGTGTTAAGAATTCAGCAAGGGCAAAATAAAAAACAATAAGTTATTATACACCTATCTTAATCCACCACATGTATATCTCTATGTAAGACCATAGAGAGAATTTTTTAACAACTGAAATTATATATTCGTGTTTTTTTCTTTTTTTTTCTCTCCTTTTCTTTATGCTTTTTACCACATTCTTAAAAGAAAAAATCCATTTACATGAATTTAGATTCACCTGGTAAAGAGCTTAAGCTAAGATTTGCATGTTACTTTGTAATTAATTTAAGCAGAGAAAAAAAATCCAATTGAGAAAAAGATACAATATCTCCAAATCACATTTATGTGGGTTAGACTTCTCTCCTTCCCACTTCCCCTGTTCTCTTTCCTCTCCTTCTATTTACACAAGTCCCAGCGTTTTACATGTAAAGGTAGGCTGGATAAGTTAATTAACCATATGTCATAGTCCTCCAGCAATTTTTAGCCGGCTTCATTGTCGATACACATCAACTCCTTTCCTCCTGTCTCTCAAAGCAATCCAGTTTAAGGGTGAGAGAATGGTAATAATGCCGTATAACCTGGGTGAGCAAAGAAAGTCACTGTCGCTATGTACCAGCCACAAGGGATTGTCTCAGTGAGAAGTCAATTCAACAAATTAAGCAACACCGATCCCCTGATCGACTCGCTTTGTGTGGTCTGTCAAATTCAAACGTCCCCCTCACTCACACTCCTCGCCACCTTACCTGGATTTTCAGCATACCAGCGTCCAGCTACAAGGTAGGTGGTCGAGGGAGTCCTAGGGCTCAGGGAATGTATGGCTGCAGCCTCCACGCCAGGCACAA